>NC_088863.1:25527057-25827057 GCF_032884065.1 Artemia franciscana | reverse complement strand
TCAGAGGCAATTTCAAAGCGGAATGAGCAGTTCTTCCACCAGGCAGCAACGTTGCGGCTATTCCGGACGACGCAATTGTCAACGCTATATCATCTTTTGATCGAATTGATGCCAGAATCAGTTTTATCACAAACGTTTTACCAGTACTACCTGGCGCATCCAAAAAGAAGATTTCTCAAAGGTTGTTATCTACACAATGCATTATCTTATCATAAATGTCTTTTTGCTCAGACGTTAACCTAGAAATATTATTTTGTACGTACGACAATAGATCACTCGTGTTTTAACTTTTTTCACGATCCAATTCTACGCATGTCGAAACAGCAAGGTTACGATTAGGTGAAGGCATTCCCAAATCCTGAAGAGGTTTGTTTGCCGTACATACGCACAAATCTTCAATACTAACTAAGGGTTACTTATAAATTTCTGATGTAAAATCAAAGGTCATATCTGACGTCTCTAACTGTATTCGATGGAGTATATCCTCAGCCATTTTCGATTTATATTTCTCCCATAACTCTGTATGAGCTGAAGGAGAGCAAAATGTTATCCCAGTGTTGGTCATTCTCCAATAAATTCAGAGCTTGGCATGCACTACGATAGGTGTCGTGTATAGTACCGTTTACAGTTCTCAAATACTCAAAGGACGTCGGACCGAGTACATTCACCAAAACAGGTGAAGAAAGAAGCATTCATGTTGATTGGGGTGAATGGTGTAGAGTCTTCCTATCGCAGTATCTTTGAAGATGGTAGGTTGGCCGTCGACTGACTTACCCTGTTTTCGAGGTTCAAATGATTTCTTTTCAGCATTCCAAGTGTAATATGAAGGTACTTCAGTATACAGCAGTTTTTTTTTACAAAAGAATCATTTTGACATAACGAAAAGAAAGCAGTTAACGTTGTATCTGGTAGATTCAGGGCTCTTTGTTGCACATTGGATTCAAAAAAATAAACATGTTGTCCATTCTGTAAATGTACCGCTAAGTGAACAACAGCTGGACTTCATTACTGCTTATGTATCTTCCAGCCTGATATTGTACGATTTCATCGATATCACTGATTTCGGATTGCAGCAGATATCACTGATTTCGGATTGCAAAAAACTGCCAAGTCACTCCCTTTTTTAACGTATTTACATATGTATTTGATCGTCTCTACGGAGTTGCAGTATTCAACGTTTATGTGATCATTAAACGTTTTTCATAATAAAGGTGAATATGGAACAACCCATTGGTTATCTACTTCGATGGTGGTACCGTTATGCTTCTTTATTATAGCTGTTTTACCGCCATCTTCAGTAGATCTTCTTCAATATAGTGGGTAACCATCATTGCCGGTAATTGTGTCGGGTACTAAAAGTCGAGGATATTGCTTTGTGCACCTTCCTTTGGCCATGCATGGTGATTTTTCATTCAGTGCACCGCAAGGTTCATGTATCATATTTTTTACCAAAATATCATATAAGCCCTTATCGACATTTTAATCAGGTATTTCAGCGGAAATTACATCGTCAATTTCATTAGAAGTAATTTTATCATGTAGCCAGATTAAAATATGTGCGTGTGGCAATCCTCGTTTTTGCCATTCCACTGAGTACATCCAGCATCGCACTGACCCAAACACTTTACGTTTTACTATGTAGTTTATCAGTGATTTAAAATTTTGTCGGAAGACACGGGCCGTAATGTCATGTCTATGAACCACCGATTGTCCTTGAAGTAAAAGCTGCTGTATCTCGTCCCAAGATTGATTACATGTAAATGTAATAAATAAATCTGGACGACCATAGAGAGAGCATCTTGAGCATAATCATGCATATGACGGGGCTGCCAGCATATGACGAAAGTAAAATCGGTAATCTTCCAACGTTATTGGTATTACTGTTATTTACAACTGCATCTCGAAAATGAATGTATTGAGCGGATCTTGGTCTGATTCAGACGGATAAATAGCAAACGTTCTGATTCAATCTTTGCATACATATCAATGATATATTGGTGAAACAATTGACGGCATTTTAAAATATAATATTTATTATATTTACATTTTATAATTCAATTGACGGCATTTTAATTTTAATATATCAGTTCAAATCTAGCATTCATTCAATGCAGTCGTTTCGCTAGCTCTGACAGTTGGTGACGTGTGATTATTGGCACAAGTATTTTGGATGCTCGGATATTTGGATATTTTTAAGGATAAATGTAGTCAGTGCATCTGATTTGATCTGAATTGAATAAATTCATTTTTCGCTCGACTAAGTGAAAAGCATAGTGAGAGTATACAGATTTAAAAACGAAACTGGACGGATTGTTTGGCTCATAATTAAGGAAGACGATTTGGCACGAGATTACGACTAAACGGTCTGATTTTCAGATTTTAATTATCGAAAGAGGAGTTGGAGTATCTTCGAGCCGACAAGAACAATTTTTGGCGGTCTTTCACAATATGGTGGGAGAAGACGCACCATAGTCAGTGCTTGATCAGATTAACGCAAAACTCGGCTTATTGCCATAAGTGATGACAGAGATAAGCTTCATTAAAGGACAGTTCGCACACATTAATGCAGAAAACCAAAGGCTTAGTCAAGAACTTGTAGTAACAAGGAAAGAGCTTAGTGAAGCAAACCACCATATTCGGTATATACAAACCGAAGCGAAGAGAACGAACTTGATTATTTACAACTTAGGACAGAGAGACCCACCATTACCTACGCTTAAAGAAGAAGTGTTGTTGTATCTGAATACCCGAATTTCGTCTTTAAAGCTCCATCGTAGCGAGGTAAAGGATGTTTTCCGGATGAGGTCTGGAGCAATTTTGCTGAAATTACAGTACGCCGACACCCGAAACGTTATTCTTAAAAGCGGCAGTGCTTTTCGGAATGACGGAGTGTCTATGACCCCGGACTACATATTGGAGGAAAGAAATGTGCGAAGCCACTTAAAAATAGTCATGAACCAAGCAATTGAAGAGGGGAAACCCGTCAGATTACGGGGGGCAAAACTTTTTGTCAATGGAACTCTCTTGGTTTATGATGAAGAGAGTAAAAAAAGTGAAAGAGGTCACCCGAAAAAATACAACAACGCCTAGGTCCCCCCGTGGTCGAAGTGACTCTCAGAGCTCAATGGATAGTGCCTCCTCGACCCAGACAGTAGTAAACGCGGCGATCACGACCGAAATTCACCAGGAACTGAATAGTCAGACTAGTGCGACAGAAGTAATTGCTGGAAAATCTGGGTTGAACCCAAGGCCTAAGCCCTCCAGGAAAGCGGATCAGATGACCAGCCCAGAAGGACGCAATAAGCTGAATAATCGTTCACAAAGACCACAGAGCCAGCCAATTTGGAAAGCGCACGAAAACAGAGGAGGTCCGAGATATGACACCCCCAATGTTAGAAGAGGCGGAAGCACAGCAGACTACTACAGAATAAATTATCCGGACCCAACCAGAGACCGGTACGATGAAAATATGGAAGACTCAAACTAGCATGCCGACGGCCATGCCCAAACTATGAAAATGATCACTTGGAACGTCCAGGGGCTAAAGAACAAATATAAGCAAATATCGAAAGACATGAGTGCATTTGACGTTGGGTTTTTAGTGGAAACTTGGCATGACCCCAACGAAACGCTACTGTTTGACAGATTTTATGTAGAAAAAGTGTCAAGAAGAGAGTCGTCGAACAGAAGATATTACGGGGGTATTATCGTCCTGCTAAAGTGTAAAAGTGTGTCAAAATACCAGAGATTAAGTAGTAAGTCGGAAAATATAATTTGGGTCAAAGTTCTTTTTTTTTTGACAGACGGCAGATAGTAATCGGATCTATTTACTTACCACCACAGAACAGTTCCTACACAAATGAAGATACTTGGGATATTCTGGAAAAAGAGATTGAAGAAATGAAATTTAAATACCATGACCATAGTTTAACGCTATTGGGAGACTTTAACGCGTACACCAGCGTGAAAAAAGAAGTAGTGGATGCAGTGATTTGTGAGGAAGTGGTTCCAGCTCCTAAGGCTTACAGGATTACAAGAAGTAGCATGGACGAAGGTAGGAAGTTGAATATTTGGGGTAAAAGGCTTTTGGATCTTTGTGGAGAAAATGGGCTAGTTATAGGGAATGGGAGGTTTGGGAATGATAAGGGTAAGGGGGACTTTACGTGTTTTACGGGTGTGAAAGGGAGTGTTATTGATTATGTACTGGTGGACGTCTCCCACGCAATGGATGTTAGAAATGTAGAAGTTCTCCCCTTTGTAGGTTCAGATCATTTCCCAGTTTTAACAGAAATCTTGCAAAAGTTTCCGACGAATGCTCTACAAACACAGCATAGAGGAAATTTCCAGAGAAAAGAAATTTTAAAAAGAGAAATGTCGAAATCAGAAATACACAAAATGGAAGAAAGATTACTTGATAAGAAGGTTCAAGAGGAACTGAAGGTCTCGAAAGAAGGTAAATTACCAGTCGATCAGATGTTCGACGGGCTAAACGGAATTATTCATGAAATAACGCCTAAAGTGTCCCTTGAGAGCGAGCGAAAGGAATTTTTTGATGATGAATGTTTAGCAAGGAAAAAAGAATTGATGCAAATAGTAGAAAAAGTGAAGGCCCTCAAAGAGAACCCCCTAAAAGTGAAGGCCCTCAAAGAGAACCCCCTAAAAGTGACAGTAGTTCTCCAGATGAAAGCTATCCAGCGATATTATAAACAGTTATTGAAACAAAAAAAAGAGAAGCGGAAATAAGGGATATAAAACAATTACCGGAGAGTTTTAAAATGAATGGCATGAAAGTATTTGGAGGAAAATTCAAAACCCTGAGAAAAGAAAATCTATGCCCAGAACAAGAAACATGGCCACCATATTTTGAAATAGGAAACGATACAACACCTCTTGGAGTGCTAAATTCTGTCCCGACGGAGGGAACTTGTTTCCCACTCCAAGAGCATGAGTACAGTTTGCTGGAGGAAACAAAGGAGGAGGAAATAAAAAACATTTTGAAGAATCAGAAAGGGGGCACAGTGCCGGGGCTGGATGGAATCCCTATTATGGTTTATAGAAGGTTCGCACTGTCATTCGCTCCCATAATGGTCCTCATCTTCAATGCAATTCTTAGCACATGTAAATGGCCCGAAGCATGGAAGACGTCAGTAATTTTGCCGCTTTTCAAAAAGGGAAATACGGAGGAACACTCCAACTATAGATCCATATCCCTAATTCTAACGATGAGTAAAATATTTGAAAAAATTATTGATGTGAGACTGTCAAAATGGCTTGAAGTGTACAAAAAAATTAAAGAAGAGCAAGGAGGCTTCCGGGTCGGATACAATACAGTAGAAAGAATGTTTGTACTGCATGCCCTTTCTGAAAAATATGAAAGAGGAAAAACAAATTTTACTTGGCTTTTTTAGACCTCCAAAAAGCTTTCGATAGCGTGGATAGGGAATTACTGATAATGGAATTATTTAAAATTGGACTACCAGGTCATTTTGCACAGCTGGTAGCTAATATGTATGGAAGTACAAAAGCAGTCATTAGAGTGTTTGGAAAAGGAGACTCAAGGATATTTGAACAGACAAGAAGTGCTAAACAAGGAAGTGCCCTGTCACCTCGGCTATTCCGAATATTCGTAAACGACATTGTAGAACTCTTGGAGAAAAGATGGGACCCAACCGTTAAGCTCGGCAACAGAACGATTTCGGCTCTGCTGTTCACCGACGACATGGCATTAGTAGCGAAAACAGCTCGCGAACTACAAATTTTAATTGACCTGATGGCAGAATACCTTGAATCGAAGAAACTACGTCTAAACCTCGGGAAGACGGAGATAATGATCTTCAATAAAGGAGGAAGAAGGAATTTAGTCGAGAACGAGAAATTTCGGTTCAAAGGACAAGAGATTAAGGTAGTGGAAAAGGCGAAATATCTGAGATTTACCCTGACACCTAACTGCAGTTGGAAGGAACATGTGAGCGAAATGTCAAAGCGAGGGAAAGCAGCAGTGGGTGCAATATTACGTAATGACCTAGTGAAAAAGTCGAAGTCATTAAGAATGTTTAAGCAAATATTTGATTCAAAAATTAAACCGGCAATCCATTACGGACCTGAGATATGGGGCCTGGAGGCCGCGGAGAAGCTAGAATCAATCCAGTTTAGATGCTACAAAAGACTCTTCGGGCTGCACTAGACAACACATAACCAGCTAATCAAAGGAGACTTCGGCATCTTCTCACTGAAATTGCACCGGCTATATCAGGTATTTGAGTTTTGGCTGATATTAACCCAACTTCCGGAGGACCGATTGGCTAAACAAGCTTATAATGATTTGCTTCGAATTAATAGGAAAACTGCTTCGACTCAACAAATCAAGAAATCTCTTGAGAAACTAGGCTTCCCTTATTTGTGGATGGAAGGAAACGGACCCGGAAACACACAATGCCTTCCAGAAATTATGCAGAGATTGAAAGACCAAGAGATACAAGAGTGGGGTTATTTAGTACGTTCGTCGGAAACACTGAAGGAATATAGTAAAGTAAAAGAAATTTTTGGGGAAGAATATTATTTTAAGGTAAATTTACCTTTTACATATTTAAAATCATGGATCCAGTTGAGGGGAAATTGCCTTCCAGTACATAGGGGACAGAATTTTAAAAAAAGGATAAAAATGGTAAGTGCGGGTATTGCGGAAAAGAGGATAATAATTTAGCCCATTTCCTCATGGAGTGCCAGGAGCTTGAAAGTATTATGGATAAAATTTGGGGGGACCATCGGTTGGTACTGCTTTCTGATATTCTGAGGTCTTCGATGCCTGGAACCATATGCAAAATAGCAAGATATGTGGAAAAGGCGGGAGAGGCTCAGTCGAGCCCGAGTGAATGAAATTAAGTATTGTTTTATATTGAGTGTGTGTTCTGCGCAGTGTTGTATTATTAAATCATGTTGTGTATGGCCGTAGGGCTCAAATAAACTTTCTTTCTTTCTTTCTTTTCTTTATTGTGACGAATCATTAGTCTATAAGAATAATAATTCATTGCACTGCATTTCTTATCCGTTTGTTTGTTAGTGGATGGATCTATCAATTTATTATTAAAGTGATAGCCGTCGGTTCCATCCCAAAAAATGATAGGATATTGTAGGGCATCGTAGCATCGATGAGTTTCAGAAATTCTTACCAACTGAGCGTTTCGCTTATGAAGAATAATATCTCGAGGTAAGAACTGATCACCGACCATAACGATTGCCACTTTGTCGATAGTTGGAGCATTGTATCTACACACATGTTCGCAAACAGGCGTTTTGTCAGCGAAAATAACAATTTTATGCGTATCAGTAGGCATCAAATCGATTATTTTTTTGAACAGGTGCACTAAATCATTATTTTCGTGGAAAAGATTTTGAAATTGGGAAAGGATAGTCCTTTCAACGTTGGGAGAAGTTTCGCAACGTGCATTGAATTCAGAATTGCTATCACTGATGAAGTAAAGTTGTAAAAATTTATGATTCTCACCTGAGAATGGTAGAAGGGACCCTGCTCTATGATAAATTTGCCCTTTTACTTTGAAAGTAGGCATAAATTGATCTTGATTTTCGATTTGGGCACCAAACGACGTCATTTGGAAACATGAGTTATATTTTCCGATGTTTAATAAAAAACGCTTAGATTCTGACGTAGTTCCAGTAAACAAAGTCTTCAATGTCTCTGGTGGTGCAGCCAGTAGAGGAAGTTTAACTTTTCCTGAGGCGCAACACATTCCCATTGTTTCATCTTCTCAAGCTATCTACTCCAGCTATAATCATCGACTGGGCTGTATCTGAATGCCAGGCGATAATTTTCAAGCTGCTCTTGTGATCCCTCGGCACGGTTTCTTTTGGCATTATCTCTTTGAGCCTCAAGCCTGTTTTCACGCTGTTCTTGTGATTCCTCGGCACGCTTTCTTTTGGTATTATCTCTTTGAGCCACGAGTCTGTTTTCACGTTGTTCTTGTGGTTCCTCGGCACGATTTTTTGGTAATTTCTCTTTGAGACGCAAGCCTACTAAAATTTCTCGCACGATTTGATTCCTCGACTGTTTCTTTTGCCATTGTAGGATTTATACTAAATATTATCTTTTAATCGCAACCCTTATATACTTATAATGACGTCATATCCAAAGCCTTATATACTATAATGACGTCAACTTATAATGACGTTATATAAAAATGACGTCAAAATACATGCATAACGTCATAATGTTCAATCCTTATAATGACGTCAGTCCTCAAACATACATACAACTTATTTTTAAATATATAGATTAAATGAGTCGTCTCCGATTTTGCAAGATTACTCGGACGATGCGCTCAACCCTTGAAAAAAAAACACCAACAAATAAACATGCATCCATGATCTTTCTTCCAGCAAAAATTGCAAAGTTCCAGATTTGTGAATATAAGAGCTTGAGATCTCTACAGTTAGGTTTTATGATATCCTGAATCTAATCGCTTACTTGCTATGAAGATCAATGGTCGTTTTGGGGACGTATCTTCCTTTTTTCCAAAATTGGGTAAATTTTCTCAGGCCCTCAACTTTTGATTGGTAACATCAAGTTTAGTAAAACTTCGTTTATTTTGAATCAGCATAAAAGATTTAATTTTTTTTATGTATCTATTGTTAAGAAAACTCTGTTTTTTCTGAAAACTCTGTTTCAGTCACTATTGAGTTCAGTTACAATCTCAAAACTGATTGATTTTAAAAAAAAGCATCTGCTTATAGGTTACCGCAGAATCACATGTGTATTGTAGTATTATTATTTTCCCCAGAGGTGATCGAACTAATTGTCGTAAAAGATCATGAAATCTGTTGTTTTGTCTGTGTTAATTTTCTACTGCTTCTATTACTAAGAGCTCACTGCAGCAACAAGCCGCCCGAGGAAAATAAAGCTGCGCACACAACTCCTCCACATTAGTTTATTTTAAAAATCAATCTTCACACCTTTTCATAAAATTCTGACCAAATTCAAGGATTACCTGCTTTTCGTTTGGCTCAACATGGATACAAAATAAAAAAACAGGAAAAAAATCAAATAAACGTAAAAAAACATACATTGCCTTTTTCATCAGGTGGTATGCACAGTTCCATGTAAACTGTTGGAATATATGTTTGACTATAATTGAACATGGGCATTTTCATCATTTGTTTCCTAACGGTCGAATACGCTCCATCACAGCCAAGAATCAAATCCGTTTTTGTCTCTTGGGTTTCCTTGCTTGTCAAACTGCAAAAAAAACTCAAATTTTTCAACGAAAATTCTTCGTTTGTTTAAATGTTGGGAAGACAGTTACCTTAAAATGGTTTTTAATCGTACCTGTGGGTGTGTTACCAGCTCAAATAACCAGTCGGCGTAAATTTAAAGTAACCTTAACTTTTTTAAAGGGCAATTATCCTCCCACACACACAAAAACAGAAAAATATAAGCGAAAACCAGTTAATTGATGTTGCAAAACTGGTCAGCGTTTATATTTGTATCCAGTAGCACCAATGAAGGGTGAAACATTTATACCCTTCCATATTTTTGTTTCCTCTCAACCCCTCCCCCTGGATTCTAAAAATACCTTTTTCTGACATTCTCATTGAAAAATACCCTATGATTTATTTTCATTGAAAAAATTGCTCCCCCCATCAAGTAAAATACATTATGCCCCCCCCCAAAAAAAAAAATTAGCATCCCTGTTTACATCCATCCCTGTGGATGTACTATAGCTTCTTGGAACACATTACTCAAAAATGAATGCTATTGAAGAAGGATGTGTTACATGAGACATAATTAAAACCAAACATTTTAAAAATTATACATATCAAACATTAAGCAGCCTCAATTTAAGTTCAGGTCAGAGGATTTTTTTTCTTTTGTAAATA
Source organism: Artemia franciscana (assembly GCF_032884065.1). NCBI lineage: Eukaryota > Metazoa > Arthropoda > Branchiopoda > Anostraca > Artemiidae > Artemia > Artemia franciscana. The sequence continues at coordinate 25,817,166 of NC_088863.1, read as the reverse complement.
CTATCCTTTGTGCATTATTTATTTTGTTGTGTTTTGTACCCTCTATTTAAGTGCTATCTTTCGTAAATAGACCTACTACTTCCTGGGCAGTGAGTATTCTGCTCCTATTATAATTTTGAGCATTCCGATTGTTCAAATTATTGGTATAAGTTGTGTTCTTCCCAATGATCTCAACGAAAAAAAGATCGAAATCGGTCAAATCTTGTACTTCATGGAACTGTGAAGATAAATATCTATATAAAAGGGACACAATTTTGCAATTTTTCAAAAAATATTAACAGTTTCGGCAAAAGATCTTTTCATCCTCTGGCTATCCCCTCCCTCTTCCCGGCAATTATTTTTCATGTTAATCAAAACACCGATTTTTACACAGAAAAATGTTGCTTTGTTCAACCCCCGTATTTTTTTGGAAAATCTAAATTACAATCAGGATTTTTCTATCGCCAACAGTTTTTGCACAATAATATGTAGTTTCGTTTTTTGAAAAATTTGGATGCTATTGATAAAAAAAAAAATTCTGGTGAAAAATTATTAATTTTAAATAAAATCATGTTTTTTTTCCTAGTAGACATAATTTTAACTCCATTCCTAGGGGATAGATATATTTACTACTGAAACATAAAAATTTCCATTAGAATCAAATATTTGAGCTCTCAGACGAAAACAAAACTGTAAATTTATGTATATGAGTGTTTTTTTAATATTATTTGTTTTTAATGAGATGTGCTCTAGCACAACTGTGTGTGCTACAGTCAAAAATGTAACCCCATTCAGCTAAAGAATAAAAAATGATTCTCATTAGTTTGTACAGTTGTTACGCTAGTTGCATGAGATTTTCAGCAATGGATCTACAGTCTAATAAGGGAGACATTCTTCTTCTTCTTTTTAAGACGAGGCGCAGGCTAGTCAGCCAAAATTCGGTAGAAGGAAGCGGCTGGACCAGGTTCTGCCAAAGCTATTTGTCCCCTATCTGCGGTCGAATGAACTCAACCCATGAATTGTCTCACTTGTCTCGACGTCTAGTGGTTCGACGTCCTTCTTCACGATGTTCTGTGATGACTTGAACGGCCTCTGGTTTTTTCTTCTAGGAAGGGGGAGGCACTGCAGTAAGGACCTGGTGTGTTAGGGTTATCTCTGGACGCCAAGTTACATTGAGAGATTAGGGCCAGTGAAGGTATTTTCAAGTTCAGGTTGCCAGTCTTTCCATTCTTAGGTTTTAAATATTCCATGAAGACACAATCATTACCAGTGTTGACTTTGAAAAACTGATTATCTTGGACTGTAGGCCTTGTCAAGTCGATTCCCAGGATTTTAGCCGGATTTTTTGTCAAAATTGAACTTTTGTTTCACGTTAAGATCCATTTTTATAAATATACTAGCTGTTGGGGTGGCGCTTCGCGCCACCCCAACACCTAGTTGGTGGGGGCGCTTCGCGCCCCCCCCAAGCCCCCCCGCGCGCGTAAGTCGTTACGCGCCATAATAGTTACGCGCCATTGTAGTTGTGTCCCTATGTCCCACCTGTGAATATAGATATATATATATATATATATATATATATATATATATATATATATATATATATATATATATATATATATATATATATATATATATATATATATATATATATATGGTTTTAACTACGTAAAACTTGCGAATATACAACATTCTTTGCTGTCCCATTGTCTTTGCATATAAATAGATTGTCAGGTTTACCGACTCTTGAACATGCAACATATAATGGTCCATGGGAAAACAATCTGTATTCAGATCTATACCTCATGATTCTAATGATTGCCCTTGAGCTTTGTTGATGGTGATTGCTAATCGACCATTCCCTGTCCCGGTGTCCCGGTCGTCATTTATATCCCCCTGTTTCCCCCGGTGTCCCCGTTGTAGTTGTGTCCCTGTGTCCCGGTCGTCATTTATATTCCCTGTGTTCCGGTCGTCATTTGTATCCCGGTGTCCCGGTCTGTATATACATTCGTTTTTTAGTTTTGTTTTTCTCCTTTATTTTTTTCCTTTTTTTTTCTTTTTTTTTCTTTTTTAGTTTATTTAGATTTTTAGATTTTTTAGTTTTTTTATTAGTTTTTAGTTTTTTTTTCTTTTTAGTTTTTTTGTAGTTTTTACCTTCTTTTTAGTTTTGTTAATTTTTTTTTTTTACTTATGTCCTGGTCGTCATTTATACTCCCTGTGTCCCGGTGCTTTGTTGATTGCTAATCGAACATTCCTTTTGTCCTGGTCGCTTTCTCTTTGAGTGTCGTCATTTATTTTTTTCTTTTTTAGTTCTTTTAGTTTTTACCTTTTTTAGTTTTTTTTAGTTTTTTAGATGAAAATTTTTTTTAGTTTTTTCCTTTTTTTCTTTTTAGTTTTTTATTGGTTTTTACCTTTATTTTAGCTTATTTTTCAGTTTTTTCCTTTTTTTTAGTTTTTTTTTTATTTTTTATTTTTTTTAGTTTTTTACCTTTTTTTAGTTTTTTTATTTTTTTTAGTTTTTTAGCTTTTTTACTTTTTTTATTAGTTTTTAGTTTTTTTGTAGTTTTTGCCTTTTTTTAGTTTTTTCAGTTTTTTTTTTAGTTTTTTATTGGTTTTTACCTTTATTTTAGCTTATTTTTCCGTTTTTTCCTTTTTTTTAGTTTTTTTTTAGTTTTTAGTTTTTTTAGTTTTTTACCTTTTTTTAGTTTTTTTAGTTTTTTTAGTTTTTTAGCTTTTTTATTTTTTTTATTAGTTTTTAGTTTTTTTTGTAGTTTTTGCCTTTTTTTAGTTTTTTTAGTTTTTTAGCTTTTTTATTAGTTTTTAGTTTTTTTGTAGTTTTTTCCTTTTTTTAGTTTTTTTCTTTTTAGTTTTTTTGTAGTTTTTACCTTCTTTTTAGTTTTGTTAGTTTTTTTTTTTACTTATGTCCTGGTCGTCATTTATACTCCCTGTGTCCCGATGCTTTGTTGATTGCTAATCGAACATTCCTTTTGTCCTGGTCGCTTTCTCTTTGAGTGTCGTCATTTATTTTTTTCTTTTTTAGTTCTTTTAGTTTTTACCTTTTTTATTTTTTTTTAGTTTTTTAGATGAAAATTTTTTTTTGTTTTTTCCTTTTTTTCTTTTTAGTTTTTTATTGGTTTTTACCTTTATTTTAGCTTATTTTTCAGTTTTTTCCTTTTTTTTTGTTTTTTTTTTATTTTTTATTTTTTTTAGTTTTTTACCTTTTTTTAGTTTTTTTATTTTTTTTAGTTTTTTAGCTTTTTTACTTTTTTTATTAGTTTTTAGTTTTTTTGTAGTTTTTGCCTTTTTTTAGTTTTTTCAGTTTTTTTTTAGTTTTTTATTGGTTTTTACCTTTATTTTAGCTTATTTTTCAGTTTTTTCCTTTTTTTTTAGTTTTTTTTAGTTTTTAGTTTTTTTAGTTTTTTACCTTTTTTTAGTTTTTTTAGTTTTTTTAGTTTTTTAGCTTTTTTATTTTTTTTATTAGTTTTTAGTTTTTTTTGTAGTTTTTGCCTTTTTTTAGTTTTTTTAGTTTTTTAGCTTTTTTATTAGTTTTTAGTTTTTTTTGTAGTTTTTGCCTTTTTTAGTTTTTTTAGTTTTTTAGCTTTTTTATTTTTTTTATTAGTTTTTAGTTTTTTTTGTAGTTTTTGCCTTTTTTTAGTTTTTTCAGTTTTGACGTCACCTGATCCAGTTTTTTCAGGTGACGTCACCTGATCCACAGATCCACACACAGACAACTTATTTTTATATATATAGATTGAAGCCTTAAAAGTAGAGAAGCAGTAGATTTGGGAGATTTGGAGTACTTTTCAGGTCCCCAGTATAGGCTGTTATTTTTGTGCATGGAATTTTGGCAAAAAAATTGCAGCTCTGTGGATCCTGGTTACTAATACTCTACAACATTAACTCTATGTACCTTATTGATTTTCAAAACACAAAAATATAAGTTACAGCTTTTCAGTAACACCAACTAAGCAATATTAAACAAAAAAAAACTTACTTCTCAAAGGTAAGCTGACCTTTTGATAGATTTGCTGAGACTAACTTGTGGTGGAAGTGAAAATGAACGTTCGGATATTGTTCCGCGGCTGAAAAAAACAAAAGGGCAATAATAGATATCAGAATTTCTCTTTAAAGAAAATTTCAACATACAGGGTTTTTGACAGTTCATAAAAATCAAATGTAAAAAGCCAGCAAAATTTGGTATTAGAACTATTGTATTTGTGTGTTGTTTCTTTTTCTTTGTTTGGAAAAAAATTAATAAAGATTTCATTTTGCGCATAAAACAAACCGATGATAATCAATAGAAAAAGCAAAGAAAATAAAAATAGAGAAAAATAAAAATAAAAGGGGGTTGAAAAATCGAAAAATTAATGTTTCGAAAACCACAAATACAGTTCATTCCTATTTCCAGTTTACAATCATTGCGAAACTGTCAATCAAGGATTAGTATTTTAGTAGATGTATTGTCGGGGGCACAGTGGAGATTCCAATGAGAACTATATAATTGAAATTTTATCAATCCCAACAACTATTCACTTTATCAATGCAATATATTATCACATTGACCACTACTCTTAGCGTATTTTGTATACTTTTATCTCATCAAGAACAGTCCTTTGTCAACAAAAGAGGGATAGCAAAACATAAGATAGTGAGGGGCGTCGTTGGGGGTGTGGGGGAAGTTTGGAGCGGGGGGGGGGATGTTGCCCCCCAATAATGTGAAGAAACGATTATTATATATCCCATGCCCCTTGACTATCCAGATATGGAACCCTCTTGCCCCCCTCCCCAAATAAAAATGCTGAAGATTCGCCCCTTGACTATCCAGATATGGACCCCCCTCCCCCCCCCTTCCGAATAAAAATGATGGATATTCACCCCTGAAGATAATTAATTTCTAATTTAAAAGACAATAAATGAAGAAATTGTTAATAATCTAAAATACTACAACTACTATGCTACTACTAGAAATTTATCGCAGCAACAAGCCATCCAAGGCCAACATAGGTACACAGGCTTCCCCTCCATTCCAATCTATTTAAAGCTTCCCTCTTTACATCCTCCCAAGAAGTTTCCATCTCCCCCAAATCTTTCTTTGAGACAACCTACCATTCTATTCGGGGGTGACCTGCTTTTCGTTCGGCCAGGAACGGTTGCTGACAAGGACATTCTTGGGCAATCTGTCATCTTTCATCTTCAGATTAATCAAAAAGGAAATTATAATTTGAAATAGTGCGGTACGAGCTTTGTGAACCATGTTGAAGGTTCTTTCAACTCTGGACTGGTCTCTAGAGCTACTATGGTGTTTTTAAGCATACTCATGAATTACATAACAAATTACTTTATTCTTCAAGCTCGTCCCATGTATTATTTTGTTCTCTCTTTTTCCCCCACCACTTCAGGTAGAAGGGATGATCACAGAAACTTGGGAAGGGGCCGATTCGATTGTGAGTTAAAAGCTTTAGTAATATTTTTCGGAGTTATATATGTTGAACTCTGAAACAGAGAGGTTCCAAAAATCACCACGATCTTTTTACCCAAGCTCAGAATGCCCACGACTCAAAATGCCAACAACTCAAAATGCCCACGATTAAAATGCTCACGGCTCGAAATGCCCACGACTCAAAATACCCACGATTGGATAAATTTTAGGTTACAGTCCTAAATTGGGGATGTGACGAGGGGTTAGTTACTCCCCAAACCCGTATACACTGGGTGCCGGTGCTGGAAGGCGCAAGGAGGTTGCCATTTCATCCTAGACAGGGTAAAAACTGACAAAAGTGGAAGTTGCCAGGAGGTGCTGGGAGGGTGCCATTTCATCCTAGACAGGTAAAAACTAACAAAAGTGGAAGGTGCCTAGAGGGTGAATGTACACCACGTGCCGGTGCCAGGAGGTGCCATTTCATCTCAGACGGGGTAAAAACTGACAAAAGTGGAAGGTGCCAGGTGGGTAGAAAATAATTGTTTTCTGTGTTTCTTGATCAGTTTAGAATTGATTGTGTTCAAGTAAAGAAGCAATGTCGTATAAAATTGTGCCGACACAGAAAGCAAAACCAGGAGATACAAATAAACCAGTTAACTAGCATCATGAAGGTAAGAATAATTCTTTTATTATAAATAACATTTTAGGATTGGTGTTTGGGATTTTACCCTGTCTAGGATGAAATGGCACCCTCCCAGATCCTCCCGGCACTGGCACCCTGTATACATGGGTTATGGGAGTGAGAAACCCCTCGTCCCATCCCCAAATTAGGACTGGAACCTAACAATTATCCAATCATGGGCATTTTGAGTCGTGGGCATTTTGAGTCGTGGGCATTTTGAGCCGTGGGCATTTTGAATCGTGGGCATTATGGTCGTGGGCATTTTGAGTATTAGCCGATTAAAAAATGACACTAACATGCACTCCTGTAACTGACCCTCTGAAAGCTTATAGATAGCTATTTTTCTCGTAATAGTGAATAAATACAGTAACCATGCTTCCAGGGATGATATAATCCACCCAGCCCCATGGGAAGGCCTCTATAAACTGTAAAAATTGACCATTGTTTACAAATATGTTTTACATGGGGAAGAAGGTGGGTATTGTTTGATTGTGGCAGCCAGATTGGCCTCAGACCTTTTTAGTCTTTCGATGGAAGAATTTATTAATATATCAATGGAAGAATGTATCAATGTATATCCCTTAAAAAACACATGTGTGTCAAGAAGTGATCCAAAACTGGCTTAAGAAAACGTGTTGCCCCTGACCAGTTTGAAACTTTTAGCTGAAAGTCCCTGGGCCAAGGGGAATCTAATGTACAAAAAAATAGTTTGTGGGTACAGACCCCTCAACAATTGGGCCGTGAGAAGGATACAAACTTATTGGGGGGACACAGGTCCCCAAAAATGTGACTCCAATAAGGCCTAGATTGTTTGTCGATAAGCTTGAAGCTTTTAGCTTGGACTCCTTAAATCAAATAGACCCTATCCACAAGAAATATTTTTAATTAATTAGTTCCCCCCAAAATGGGCCGAAAATAAGCCAAAAAATTGTATTTTTTTAGACTAAAACTTTCAGGGATCGCTGCCGGGGCCAAAAGGAGCTAAAATTTTGTTGGGAAGAAGAAGAGGGTGTTAGGGGGCAATGCGCTTCAGACGGGCTTATTTTTTCTGAATATTTCCCAAACTTCTGAGTATTCTTTTTTCCAGGAAAACAAATGGAAATTGAATGACTCAGTCAAAAATTCACGAAATCAGTTTATTGCTATTTAAAACAAGCCAAAAAATCTTGGAATGGCTTACCATTGATAAGCGCTTCATTCAAGAATCGCCTCCCAACTGAATAGATACATTGTCCCTTTTTGCCATAAGGAATAGCATAAGTAGAGCCATCTGGCCTGTGAATCATTCTAGATTCCATTGGAATTCCATGATCTCGTACTATCGCATCTTCTAAGCCAACGCCTCGCAAAGCAGTTGAACCTCTGACAGACATAGCAAGGTTAATAGATCGACCAGGAACATGCTCAAGTTGTCGTATATCTAAAAAAGAGATGAAAATTGAGACAAATAGTAAATAAGAGTAATTATAAATAGTATCTGTTACTTTATTATGTGCAGAAAATATTTATTTATTTGATTTCCATAGTCACTTCAAAAGTTAAGCATCCCATTAAAAAGTAGTATGCGAAGTACCGGTTTCAGTAAAATGCCAAGCAAATCAGTATAAAACATTTTCGACCCCCCCCCCCCATCTGGAACCATCTTCAGTCTATTCTTACCTGATAACTCCAGTTTTCAAAGTTTCTTCTTATGAATGTTGCAAATTATGTTGTTTGTTGTTGTTTTTTTTTGGGGGGGGACGGGTAAGAGCCACATTTTCATCAGCGTTGTCGCGTTGAACCATTAAAATAAATAAGGAAAACTAATAAGTTAAATTTGACGACGTTTTATATACGTAAAATTCATAAATTAGCCTAATCCCAAAAACAATTACACATTGAAGGCAAGCTATATTTTCTTATGATGATTATTGCCATATATTTTTAACTTGTTTTTTGGTGATTTTTCTACCCCAATTTTTTTTATATGGTTCCTCCTACTACCAGAAACTGTATAACTGCATTGGCAGGTATACTTCATTATAAAGCGAATTCCGCCTTCTACGACTATGACTATATACCGTAGTTCTGCCCCAAGTTGGATGGATGGATGATAGACAATCTATCAACAAGTGAAAATGACATCATTGTTACACATTCCCGAAAAGGGCTTATGCCAGCCTTGTCTCTCCACTCAGACTATCTGTCATGGCCTTTTTCTCCAATCAGTCATGGATTGGAGGCAACTTGATTTTAATTCAAAATCAAAGGACTCGGTCGATCTTTTTTCCTTTTTTCAAGATAATATGGTTGTGTAAGTTTCTATTTAAAAAACCAAAACTATCAGTTTTAATTTTCAATGTCCTTGGAGCTTTTAAGATTTAGAACAATTGGTAAACCGGGGCATAATTTGCTATGGGATTCATTAGTTTCAGAACTATCCATTCACAGAACCAAAATCGTAAAATTGCTTGGAATTATTCTTAGAGAATAATCAAAATATATTTAGAAAATAGGAACATTTTCCGGGGTACTTACGCATTATACAGAACACACACGAGAAATTTTCTCTGCAATATCTAAAAAAAGGGGTGGTGGATTTCGAGACAATTAGTTTAGGCTCAGTGGAAAAACTACGGTGCAGGTATATTTCGATCAAATATTTAATATATAATGCTGGTTTTTTGGTTAGGTTAGGTATTTAATGTAGTCCGTTCTGGGCGGCCTGTTTTCCATAATTCTCCGTTACAGTACCCATAATTTTGTTATAAAGTATTATGTTTTAATTGCATAATATCATTATATTTATATAATTATATTATTACAAAATATAATTATATTTTTAATAATGAATTATTTTATTATGTTAAATTTCATTGGGAGAAAGCTAACTTCACTTCTCAGATGTGATCTGTATAATACGTAAGTAACTTTTCGGGTTTTCTTATGTTTTTTTCGCAGGTATTTTTCCATCCAAGTGTCAGAAACATAAAAACAAGTTCCCCCTTTTCAAAGGAATTTAGAAGAAATTACTAGGAATTCGTCTTAATTTTTTGGATTTCTTTTTGCTTGGTTGTTATAGCATCCCTATAAAGAAAGAAACATAGAAACAAACCTAACATAGAAACATAGAAACAAGCAAGTGCTAACAAGTGTCAGAAACATACTCTAGTAGTCAGATAATGCTGAATTTCAGCCAGAGGCACCATTTGAGGGGGTCAGGGGTGGGCAAATACCCACCCCTGATTTTCCAGGGAAGCCCAAGCTTCCACCACAAAGGGCCCTTTGCCGGCCATAATAATCCATCATGTCCAACATAAGCCATTCTGTCAAATTGATTTGAAATTACTGCACGCCTATTAACCAAAGAGCGTAATTACTTGACGACCCTTGGGGTAATTACGCTATTTGCTATTAATTATTGTAAACTTTGAAAGTAGGTAAGATACATAATTCGAGTTATGTCAAATGCCCATTACCTAGATGATTACGCAACACAAAGTGAGTCGGGGGGGGGGAATATGGAGTTTATGCCCACCCCAAGATTTGGTCCAAATGGCGCCTCTGATTTCAGCTATCGAAAGATAGCGACTTTGCAGTCAAACGTTGAAACATTGAAACCGTGGGACCACAAAAAAGTAACATATAAAAATTAGATATCAAACACAATGGTAATATTGCAGAGAGGATATACGTTGTTTATTTGTTTTTTAGCTCCAATATTTAGATTTCTCTATTGTTTGCTTTGAATCAGTATAACATTAGGTACTTACGTATTATCCCGACCACACTCAAGAAGTGAAGTTAGGCTAATCATAATGAAATATACCAAAAATATGATGAAAATATTATGCTTTAGCAAAAAAAAAATTATGGAGACTGCATCAGAGAATTATGAAAAGCAGGCCACCCAGAACGCATTATATTAAATGCATAACCTAACCAATCCTACATATTAAATATTTAATTAAGATATACCTGCGTAGTAGTTTATCTCACTGATGCTAACCTGATTATATCCGAGTACATACAGAGAAACCGGCTTTAAACAGATCAAGAAAAAACAGTGTGGTCGGGATAATACATAAGTGCCTAACATAAAATCAATTCAGTGGTATATAAATCTAGTATAATAGAATATGGATGTGAAGACGAAGAACTAGAGCAAAGGTTAATGTGTATAATATGCTTTTTTTATATTTCTTCTGTTTTCTTCTATTTTTTTCTTTTCATATTTTTCTTTTAAATTCTTCTTACATCATGTCACTTATGAAAAAATTCTAAAAGGTATAGATGAGGAATAAAAAATTTCAAAATATGTAATTTATGCACTTTTCGGAGAGGAAAATTTAAATGATAAAGGGAAAATATCCTTGTAAACATGCTAGTTAGCTGTCACTATAATTTATACCATTTTCTAGAAGGACTACTCAAAACTAATTGATAATATCGCAAATACTGTTTTTTGATTAGAAAGTGCAATGGCTTCATGGAAATCGGGCGGGGGGGAGTTATTTCTTAAATTTCAAGTAGTGAAGGTAATTAAAACAGTGTAGGAGAAAAACGCAGAAGAGCATGTGGCACCAATTTATGAAAATGTTGGAGGGAGATGTATTTTTCCAAATTTATGCCAGGGGGAAATTTTGATTTTTTTTTCAATATTTTTAATAAAAATACCAAAAAATAGTTACTTTTCAATTAAGGTACCGACAAAAGTGTTTTGTTCGATCTAGAGGGGAGCAAAAATCTAGGGGGCGATTATCTCCCAAGCAATTGGTATCGTTCAGAACAGCTAGTGTATGTTACTTCTCTTATTAAATTTTATACCAATGATGTCACATTCGATGGGTTGCCTACTTTTCACTATCTAATTTTTATTTCGCAGCGCCATATGTCACGCACAGTTGCGACAAGCTTGGTACGCACCACCTGATGTACATGATTTCTGGAAGTTGGAAACCCCTCAGTCACATTCATTACGTAAAACTGAGAAAATATGGTATATTATGTAACCAGTTACCTTCTCTAAGATCGTAAACGTGAACTTCGAATCCTCTCTTTGCCAAGTAGCATGCATTAAGTGCTCCGACCTGAAATAACAAACAGGTAATAATTAAACATTTGAAACGCAAAAAAGAACAAGTTATGATAATCGAGTAGGACTGATTAACTTTTAACTGATATGGTAACTAGCCTATCTAGAATAAACTCGCCTGTTTAGTTTTGACTTCTTCTAGGCATTCAATTTTCAAATCCCGTCAAAATATTATAATCAACCAAATTAGGAATTTAATTTAAACCGATAAAAATTATCCTAAAAGTTTCAAAAGGAAGATGAAATCCTACTTTGTGTGCTGTCAGATAGGAGAATTTTGAGAAGACAGTTTCTTACAATTTACAACTTGGCTCATTTGAATTGTTTTTTATTTTTATTACATAAGAGTATATTTACCCTCCCTGTCCTTAGCTTCAATCATTGGAGCATATTAAAGAAATTGGGGGGGGGGGGGGGGGTAATAGAATTTATTTTTGGGGAAGTGTATGGACACCTGAAATTCCTTATTCTAAGCACTAAGCACTTCTTATTCAAATTATTAAATAACTTTTTTTTATTATTGTCCCCCCCCCAAAAAAAAATCCTAGGTGTGTGCCTGTCTTTCCCCCTCCCCTATCAAATCTAAACGTTTTGAAGACTTGTATATTATGAAGGTAGCTATACACAGTAGACAGTAGGTCTAGTGTACTGTCTACTGTACTGTAATTGTCTATTGCACTAGATCGCCCACTATCTACTGTCAAGCAAGCCCACAGACAGGGGAATGGGCCTGGTAAAGTCTGTGTGGAAAGATAACCCAGTTGAGTTTAACCATGGGAGCCCATAGACTGAATTTTAGGAGTGAGGGCTTACCTGGTCTAACCGGTACTTCCAATGCTGTATAACAGAAATCTCAAAACAAAAATATTGTAGGCAGCGCAACAGCACCGCCTAAGTAAAGAGCGATGTGGGCATAATGTATTATTTATTTATTATTTTTTTAGACCAGGGCACTTCTTATAGGAAGAATTACCATAGAAACTTCAAAAAGAGCTCATTCGATTGGAAATTGAGAGGGCTAGTGCCCTTTTCAATAGTTAAAAGTGATTGGAGGGCAACTAGCCCCCTCCGCCCCTCTATTCCAATCATTTCCCCAAACACACCCAATCATAATTTTGAGATATCTATTTTTGTTCAGCGAAGTTTAAAAGTCCGGAAATTATAACTTTGTGGATGAAAGCCCCCCCCCCCCCCGGCAACCCTCAGGGTAAGGGCTGTAAGTTATGCCCTGGTGGGATATATAGGATGTTTATAGAAAGGGTGGTCATATAAACCTCGGAGGGGGCTCACTTGATTGGTAATCAGAAGTTCTGGTGGCCTTTTTAACAGTCAAAAATGATTGGAGGTCAACCAGTCCCTCCCCCCTATACCAATAATTTTCCCAAACACATCCAATCAATATTTTGAGATAGCCATTTTGTTCAGCTTAGTTGAGAAGTCCAGAAATTTTGTCTTTGAGGATGACCTCCCATAGCCCTCAAAGCAAGGGTTGTAAATTACGCCCTGGGGCATATAAGATTTTTATAGAAAGGATGGTCGTAGAAACTTCGGAGAATGCTCGTTGGATTGATAATCAGAATTTATAGTGCTCTTTTTATAATTCAAAGTAATCAGAGGGTAGACCCCCCCCCACACACACACACACACGCATACGTCGTATTTTCTCGAAACGCGTCTGAAACGAAGATGGCCATTTGTTGTCGAAGAAACTTCGAAAAGGGATCTTTCGGTTGAAAATTGAAAGGGTCAATGCCTTATTTAATAGTCAAAAGTGACTGGAGGGCAATCAGCCCTCCCTCACACCCATCACTTACCCAATCACTTCCAATGAAAACTTCGAGATAGCTATTTTGTTTGACGTAATTTAAAAGTCCAGAAATTATGTCTTTGAGGATGAGAACCCCCAAGTCCTCAGGGCAGTGGTTGTAAGTTATGCCCCGAGAGTATATAAGGCCTTTATGAAAAGGGTGGTCGTATGAAATTCGGAGGGGGCTCATTGGATTGGATATCGAAAGTTTAAGTTGAATTTTTAAAAGTCAAATTTATCGGAGGGCAGCTATAACCCCCACGTCATATTTTCCCCAAATGCATCCGATAGAAATTTTGAGATAACCATTCTTCCAAAAATAGTCCAAAGATGACATAAAAAGGCCTTTGGGGTTGACACAACCCCCCGAATCTGGGGATAAGGGTTGTAATTTATGCCTCGTGGACAGGAAAGGTTTTTATGAAGGGTGGTCTTGTGAACTTTAGAGGAGGCTCATTTGATTGGAGATGTATGGTTCTAGTTTTATTTTAAGAGTAAAGCGTGATGAGAGAAACTACCCCCCCCCCCCCCTTGACATCCTCTTTTCCCCAACACATTAGATCGAAATTGCGAGAGAGACATTTTGTAATGAATAATCCAAAAACAATATAACAATGTCTTCAGTAATCAAATATAAGAAATGTTTAGGCGGACGCTGAACTAAATCAAAACAAACTATGAGCATGTGAATTTTCAAAAAGGTGACAAAGCAATATCTCAAGAACAACTTATATTATTAAGTCAGACCTTTAAGAGTAAGTTGGGGGGGATTTTGAATTAGCCAAAGGGCCCCATGTGTATACTTTTAATATTACCACTACAGTTACTGTAACTAATGACGCTAAGAGTATTAAGGTGAAACCTTTAGGAAGCGTTTAGGGGGAGTTCCAATTAAACGAAAAAAGTGTATACATGCAAGTTTTCAAAAGGGCATATAAGCAATATCATAGGCAGCGCCATTCTATAATAGCTAGAAATACCATTGAAACATTTAAAGAAGCTAATTCGAAACAAAATTTAAAGTTCTAGTGTCCTTTTTAAGAGTAAAAAGAGATAGGGGGGGACAATCAGCCCGTCTCTAAAGCCGATTCGTTTCCCAGACAAATTCAGTCAAAATTTTGAGATAACTATTTTAGTCGGCATAGTAGAACGGTTCAGCAACTATGTCTTTAGGGATATTGAGCATGTCAACCCCCCACAAATATGCAATTGTGGGGTATTGACATGCTGAATATATTGTATAGTAGCATTTAGCAAAAACTAAATGCTACTTTAAAACTAAATCAAAAGGCATTGTGTTTATGGTTGCCATTAAGACACTTCAGCAATATATCGACTGGGAGAACGACTGGGGGTATTAAGTTGAAGCTTTCGGGGCTACTGCTATTACAACTTCTGCTTTTAAAATTTAAATAAAAAAATAGAGCGTAAGTGTTTCCAAGTTACCAAAGAGCATAGATAGAAATCATCTGGGAATGATATTGAGATTTATTTTTTCAGGTCAACTTGAGGCGGTATAAAATTAAATTTTAAAAGTACTGATTGTGTCAGGATTAAAAACTGTTGAAAAACTTTCTCCCAATATACAAATAGCAAGCCAAACTATGGATTCTTATAGAAAAAACCTAAAAGATATAAATATTTGTTTTCATAACAAATAAAAAAACAAATTTCAATAAAAAACGAATAGAAATTAATTTACAAAACTTTTTGCACAAAACAAGCTTTCCAAAGAAAAGTAGAGCTTCATTAAGCCAAAAACGGGCAGAAATAAAGTCAAATAATCTTCCAAGCTCAAAACTGAAACAAATCCACATCCATAAATAAATGAAACCCAAAACGAACAGATATTAGAATAAATAACCGAGTCAAACTCGAAACCAGCAAAAATTAATATCAGTAGGGATGATAACCTCCATGCCTTTTCAAGACCAGAACATAATTTGCGCTTTACTGAAAACAAAATACGTTTTAAATTTTTCACTTTTTTTACTTAAATAAATAAAAAAAAATAAGACTTCAAGGAATAAATATCAGCATATGTATATTAAACTGACAATCCACGGTCACTTGTTGCTTTTTTTTTCAGGAAAGCCTAAATTATATTCACGTATTGAGGAGGCATGGGGGTTGTCAGCATCAGTAATGTTAATCTTTGCTCGTTTTTGAGTTTGACTCGGCTATTCATTCTAAGTTCTGTTTGTTTTAAGTTTTATTTATTTATTGATAGTGATTTGTGATAGTTTTATGCTTGGAAGATGATTTGACTTCATTTCTGCCCATTTTTGACTTAATGGACCTCTTTACTTTTCCTTGAAAAACTTATTTTGGGATTTTTTTTTAATTAATACAAATATAAGGCAGCGTTATTCAGCTAGGGGGGTTACCCCCCCCCCCTTATGGGCGTCCATGAGCTTAACTCTAGTTCGGCATAGTGGTGACATGAAAGACACAGCATAAGAGGGAGATGGTAATGTCGCCAATAAATACCACTACTTTTACGGTCACTTCAATTTCTCATTGAAGTGGAATCAAAGTTCTTTGGGGACTTGTCTGTGGTGTCAAGGGAGTCCATCTGCGGGTGGCACTCTCTATCCGTGCTGAGGACAGTGTCTGATAGGAAGTTAAAACATCAAATCTAACTAGACTTCCGGTGCCAAGACCCCTTAGCACCTTGTCTGTGTTGCGGAGCAATATGTACAACTATATCTCGTGCGTAATAAACGTGAATGCTCCCGTATTACGTTTGCAGATGCAATTTGCTTATTGCAAGTTATTGTTTATGAGGTCAATGAGTAATTAGAGAACTTCTGAAAGTAAAATTATATATGTAAGAAATATTGTCAAACTCTGTCTTTAACTGTGCTTTGACTGCATACTATTTATTCCAGTCCATGGACAGTCATGAAACGGTTTATTCTGGAAATAACCGTTGTTCTGGCAAAGTCTAGAAAATGATGGGGGAAAAAAGCAGCTGCAATAGCAGTAGTGTTGCTCCGCAACATAATTAGCGAGGCTTACTTCACAGGGCTCGTAAGATGAAAGCTGACGGGCAGTAAAGTAAGAGAATTTTCATGTTTTTTACTCGTATTCCTTCCAAGTAGCAACAAAAAGTGGTATCCAAGTTTATTATTCACAGTTTTGCAAAGTTTCTTCTAAAAACAAAAAAAAAGTCCAAAAATAAATTTTTAAACAACAAGGCCCTTCTGAAAGAGTATTTCTGGTGGAGTTGAGCAAAGCTTAAAATGAACAAAAAACTGACGGGTGACATTTCCGTAAGTTTTTAGGATTATGCAAAACTAGCGCTTCACTGAAAACACAAGTTAATATAGAATTCCTTATTCGTTGGACAGATGAAGCGCTGTATGTATGTAGTATAGGCTGTGAAGCAACAATCTTTGTTCACTTCAAGTCTTAACTCCACTGTTTATTCCCATCATTAAGAAATAGCCACCTTGAAATAGTACATGAACAGGAAGGGGGCTGCTTTTTAATGCTTTAAGTGGGGGGGGGGGGTGCGGTGGCAACTACCTCCTCCTTAAAACGGTATCAATGTCAGTTAATTCCAAGAATTACTTTTTTCCAGAAATGTTTTTTTTTTATTTGATCTCCATTTTTTGCACGGAAGTGATCTGCACCCGCAAAAGAGTGCACAAATAAATCCCCCCCCCCCCCGAAAAAATTGACTTTATTTTTTGAAAAATACCGAAAACTACTGTTTTGAGGAAGCTGAATTTTGGGAAAAACTTGTTTTCACTATTATGATCGAAATGTCGCTTCCGATCATACGTTTGACTGGTTCAAATGTGCAAACTTTGACGTGACAACCACTGAGCCAGGGTAGCCATCCAGTGACAAAAAACACCAGATTTAAGTGATTTTTGGGTTGATTTAGTGATTTTCTTCAATAATCTATTATTCATGTGCTGATTTTCATTTCATTGTTTTTTGGGTTGATTTAGTGATTTTCTTCAATATTTTAGTGATTTATGTGCTGATTTAGTGATTTTTTGTTTTTTGGCAATATAGAAAATCACTAGAAATAGTGACGAATGACTAGGGGAGGCAACCCTTCCGCCGAGAATATCCGAACACTTCGTGCTTTTATATCCAGAGGGTGAGATTAATGAAGATAAAGGGAACATATTCCAAACCAACTTTTTAAGCTCTTTTCACTGGTATAAATTAAATTTAAATTTTCTGAGCGAATTCATAAGTATTCCATTATATGGCGTATATCTCCTTTCTTCTATGGAGTAAGATAGTCCTCTTCTGTCAAAAGTATTCTTGATCCAATTCGAAATTAATCAACCTTTAGCGTTTGTCTCTTTTTTCCTTGACGAAAAAGAAGACAAATGCCATTATAGCTCCATAAAATAATCCTCCTCTGTCAAAACTTGGGTATGTCTCTTTTATCTTCATAACGGTACAACATAGACAATTCTGACTGCACCAGTCGATTCCTCGTGCTAAGTTTACCCACGAAACATACATAACTCATTTTCGACCAAAACGACATATGTGACACTTGTAATTGTCACAGCCGCTCTCTAAATGACAATAAGAGACGGAGAATTGTGACGTCATTTGTAATGAATTAATATATAAAGGATAACAGAATGCTAAATATTTAGCGTAATCGAATTGGAAAGAAATTATTAGAAAACAGATTTTCAAGAACTTACCTAGTTCTAAAACCGTATCCAGAACATTGTCTTGGGGGCGCGTAAGGAATAAAAGTATCCTTAGGACTGTTTATAGGCATGTCCTGCTAATGAAATTGCAAAACAACTTGTCATGGGGGCCCACCAGGAAGGAAAATAACCTTAAAACCGATTATAAACATAAATTAACTACACAACTAATACTGACAAAGCAAATAAATACCTAGTTCTTTCCTCGCTCAGGTGCTGCTGGAGTCGCCGTAAAAATACCAACAATAAAACAATCTTAACACTCCAATATGCTCCTCCACACACATCAAACAACCATTGAAAAAAATGACTTGAGTGTATATATAACTCATTACTAGAATAATGTTTTCTTTTAACTTTAATTCTAAATTCTCCAAACCTTTTTATATTATGAATTCTGTTATCGTTACTATTCCATAATTTTATTCCTTGATAAATAAAAAAAGACTTATACTTTATAGTGATGACAAACTGGAGTCAAGATTGAATCCAGGGGGCTGTTACTGCGTTTGACCCCCCCCCCCAATTATTCGACTCAAAAAAGTAACTAAAATGTATATAAACAAATTTTTGATGCGATTTTTAGTTTTTTCAAAGTTGTTTTTCAAATTTGTAAAGTTATAAAGATAAGTTATTATTGTTGTAGGTGATAATTGTAGGTGATAAAATTCCAATAAAACGCTACCACAGTAGATTAGATCATGAAAACGTACTTCATCCAAATTGATCTAAAATGGGAGAAACACGACACCTTGGTAAATATATGACTGTTCATATTATTAACTTACGAATAAAGTGAACATACCACTCAGTACCTTTTTCTATGCTCTTTACGAATAAAATAATCGGTTCTTTCGCAAAATTCATATTTAAGCACTTTTTGAGCTCGTAAGAATAACGAATTTTCAATTGAAGTATGAGTTATCAGTTGTTTTCCGACAAAATAATACGTTTTCTCAGCGCCGTTTTCTCGGTCGTTTTTGACAAAATAATGCTACGTTTTCTCAGTGCGAAAATTGTTTATAAGGCTAGTTTAGGTTAGAAAGTGCTTAAATTTGGGTTTGGAATAGAAGCGATTATTATATTCTTAAAGAGCATAAAAAAGGCGTCGAATGGTATGTCTTTATTGGTAAGTCAATAATATGAACAGTCATATATTTATCGAGATTTCTCAATAAATTTTAAAAGTAGCTTCTTACCAATCCCCCTCCAACCACGGCAATGTGTAATTTTTCCGATTCTTTAGACATTTCTTTGTTCCAATCAAATAATCGACTAAATAACTCGCACCCTCATCAACCTGGATGTTGAAGCTTGGCCAAAAACTTGGCTCCGCAGTTGTAGGATCTCCGGTATTAGCAGGGTTGCCATATGAAACAATTCAGAGCTCCATAGATTGAGCGAAAAGTTATTGGTGTTTAAAGGTTTTTCATCTTTAGTCTTTCTACCAACTATGTCATTTGCAGTCTCCATTATTGCGGAGGAAGCATGCTCGGATAAGTGGTCATTCTCCTCAGAAGTTGTGAGAGGTGTTTATATTCTCATGATGTTGTATAGTTTTGTAATGAGACTAGTGGTATAAGCAATTTTTTTGTGGTAAGGTCGTGGAGAAGTTCTGTTTCTTCTGAAATTCTGAGAAAATTATGAGTGAAAGTATTGTTGAAATAGAAATAGAAATTACTTTTTTTGATATATCTAAATAATTTGTTTAATTTGTTAATATTTTTTATTCAACTTTTTAATTTTATGAAGTTTAATTTTTTTAATAATTTTTAAGAAATTTGTTAAATTCTCCCAGGAAATCAGTTTATCTTGGGAATGTTCAAAATTCAAACATTATTAATGATTATTATATATTTTATAGCTCATATTTAAAGCAAAATATATGTGACCCATTCTATCTATTCTATGGGTGTGTTTTCTTCTTTCTGTCAAATCACTTTAGTAATTTTAAGAAACCGTTTTCTCACATGTAATTTTGCCACAAAGCCTCCTTTCGTACTGGAGATTTCAGGGACTTCTGACTATCTGGTTCTGTGCTTCGGTGTAGAGTTAAGAAGATATGTTGATCCTTGGCCTACACTGGTATCCGGGATCATTGCTTTTCCTGAGGCCAAAATAATTTCAATGATTTAAAGAACATGAAAATTGGAACTTGGAATTTTACGACGTTAAAAAAGACTATCGTATTGCCATTTGGACTTACGATTTCAGACGATTTAAACTGGACTTATTAAGAGCTTCAGAAACCCATATCCCAGGGGTAATGAGCAGAATATTAGGTGATATAGAATTTGTTTACTCAGGTAGGAAGGATGCGGTGAATAGACAAAGATTAGGGCTCATGATGAATAAGGAAGCTGCTAAGTTTTGTTTAGGCTGGGAAGGCATTAATAATAGAATACTAATTGTTCATTTTACGACAAAAAAGTTCAGGCTATCAGATATAGTAGTATATGCCCCTGTTGAACCCACTGACGAGATCCTAGTGACTCAGACGAACTTTACTTACAGCTACAGGAGCAAATAGACAGGGGCCAAGATAAAAATATGGTGTTTTTACAAGGGGATTTCAACGCCCAAGGCGGAAGAAATGTATCCTAGCCTAGGTAAATTTGGTGTAGGAAAAGAAAACAGCAATGGCTACAGACTTCTGTGATTTTGTAGGTATAACAATCTAGTTATAACCAATACGGTGTTTGGTCATAAAATGGCTCATAAGTTGACCGGCTACTCACGTGATGGTATGACAGAGAACCTTATAGATTATATTACACTAAACCGAAGACTGGCAGGATCGATACAAGATACTAGGCTTTATAGGAGTGCTGTTATCGATGTTAAAAGTAAAAAATTTGACAATTTGGAAGGCGGTTGGAATAATTTTACAAAACAATTTGTGAAGTTTCTGATGCTGTCTTAAGAAAAAAGTTATGACTGCAGCTAGGAATATTAATGAAAAAGCTTTATGAAGAAAGGGTTTGTACAAGAATTATCTGAGTGACAGATCATATGAAAACAAAAGGAATGTAACAAAATATGAAAACAAAAAGAATATTTTGTGACGAAGAATTAGTGACAACACTAAAAGGATTAAAAACAACAAGGCTGCAGGTACTAATAGTGTGGTAAATGAGTTTCTTAAATATGGTGGCTCCGAGGTTAGAAATAAATTATTAAAGATTATGAATATGGTTTTTGAAAAAGGGAAAGTACCTAGCAATTTTAGAAGACCTTAATAAAACCATTCTATAAGAGCGAGATATAAGAGTGCCTCTTATAAGAGTGATAAGAGCGAGTGTCGTAATTATCGAGGCATTAGCCTTGTCTCTATAGGTAGCAAATTACTTAGTAATATAATACTTTTTAGACTGAAAGATTCTTTAGATAAAGTTTTAGGAGAATAACAGTGTAATTTTAGAAAAGGTAGAGGATGTGTCGAGCAAATTTTTACTCTTAGGTTAATAATTGAAAAGTGCCTTAGTTGTCAAAGACTTTTGGTGCTCAGTTTTATAGATTATGAGCAAGTGTTCGATTATGTTGATAGAAGAGCTTTAGCAAAGGTCTTATCCTTATATGGTACACCAGACAAATACATTAAAGTGATTAGTACTATGTACGAGAATAATACTGCTGCGGCTAAGGTTGAAAATGAGGTTAGCAGCTGGTTTTGTATTAAATCAGGAGTTAGAGTTAAGTAGGGTTGTGTTCCATCCCCCTTTATATGGATCATTTTGATGGAATTTGTCTTAAGGAGCACAGGAAAGGAATGGGAACCGCAGAATCAGGAGTAAAAATCCCAGACTTAGCCTATGCTGATGACTTAAACATCCTAGATGACAGTGTGAGCAAAATGAAAGAACTTTTAGAGGTTTTGCGAGTTCAGGGTTCTAGATTAGGTTTGAAAATTAATGTTAAGAAGACTAAGTCACTAAGGCTAGGAATGAGTGAAGATGAAAAGGTGACGTTGGATAACGTAAAGATTGAACAGGTGGGCAGCTTCATTTACCTTGGTAGTATTATTAGTAAAGACAGTGGGAGCAGTGAAGAGTTAAAAGTAGAATAGCCAAGGCTCGGGTTGTTTTTTCACAATTAAAAGAAGTTTGGAAGAATAGGAAGATAAGTCTGCAAACCGAGATTAGAATATTGGAAATTACAGTGATGACAGTGGCCAATTATGGCTCTGAAGCATGGGCGCTCTGAAAAGCGGATGAAGATTTACTATATGTTTTCCAGAGAAATTACCAACTGATTGTTCTCGGTACCCGGCTGACTGAACGTATTTCAAACTGTAGGCTGTGCGAAAAGTGTGGTTTAATCCCGCTTTCTAGGGCTATAATGAAAGAATGAAAACTATGAAATGAAAACTATGAGCCTTAATTACCTAATTTTGAATTCCCATTGAAAACTCATAACGTGACTAAGTAACAAAAGCTGGAATGTATTTTTTTAAAGGGCAGGGGGCAACTGCTCCCCTTGACTTCAGTTTACCCCTCCTCCCTCAAGCTGAAATTTAATGTTTTTAAAATTCTTTTCAAAACCAAGATAGGCTTAAATAAATCAAGTATCGGTAGAAATAGATCAGTTTTCTTTAGTACAGCTTTGCCTCTATGGGACTAAATGGCCCATTTTTCACTAGGTCATTTTCCCTTGACTTGGAAAAATCGACTCACTTTGCCAACCCTCCACCTCCCCAGGATTGTGCCAAAATGATGCCACTGATTTGTTATTAGTTCTACTTTAGAAATTTTGTTATAGAAAATTTAGCATGACTAAATATAACCATGGAATTGTAGAACCTTGACTCAAACCAACTTGATATTTTTTTAGATGTACTTAGCCAATGGGAAACCACTCTGAGACAGCATTAATCCTATACAAATAACAGCTCAATAGGGACAAATCCTTTTATTAGACAGTGAAACAATGACAAAATCTCTGGACATTTTGGTCACTCACACAGTGACCGTCCTCAGCAGATTAGGCATGTTTAGGCATGTTTAGGCATTATCTTTAGGCATGTCGTTTAGTAGACATGTAGCTTCTCTTTTTAAGCAGGTATGTATTTTTACATATACGTATGACTATTTGTTTCGAAAATGGCTCCATAAACGGCTCCCAAACGAAAATAATACACAACCAAATATGCGCTTAGAAGACTTCAGAAAAGGATCAAAACGAATCGCAGCCAAAAGGATTCAGAACGAAACCTACGGTTAGAAGACAAGTGACGGTAAGAAATCAATGAGTTGCAAACGAAAATGACGCATAAGTTTTGCGGGTAGACGACATGTGACAATGAGCATGATCAACCGATTAGGAAGCAGACGCATGCGAAATCATACGAGGTGAGGAATGACTCCGCCGCTAAAGTAAAAGGCATCAAACAATTCACAGCGAGAATTACATTGAATCACAAACGAAAATATTGCACAACAAAATCTGGGCTAGAAGGCAAATAGAAATTATAATGTCATGTGAAATTATACAACTTGATAAGTGAATCAGAACAACTGAAGCAAAAGATATGGAAAAATTGTCTGAGGCAATCACCAGTAGCTAAGAACTCTTTCAGAGGATCGTAAAAAACAGTTTAAGATTAATATGTTGATCATACATTTATAATCTGCCCAAATAATTGTACAGTTCGCGTAACTTTAAAGAAACCTGTGCATTTATTATAGATAAATAAACCAAGGGTTTAAAATAAACTAACAAGCCCGGATATCTCAGTAGGAAGAATATATGACACCAAATATTAGGTCATGGGTTTGAATTCAGCATTGCGGCTTTTTTTCCCGTTGATACATAGTAAAATAGTGAGAAATTTTTATTTGTAAGTAAAAGCTGCATTTGCAGAGTAAAAAAATTGATATTAGACTTTTTTGTGCATGCAGATGGATAAAGAATTTGATTAGAGGGGGGGGGCTTTTCTCTTCGTAGGTGAGTATGTACAGAACTATAATTTTGGCAAGTTGGTCCTGTTTTGTCTCATGGCCGGGTGATCGAGTTGAAACCTGTAGGTTTGAGATGGGTCAAGATGTCTAGAACCTCGTGTTGAATTGGGGAGGGAGAAATAATTTTTCCCTCTCTGATTGAAGGGAATCACCTCCTGTGTGTAATAAGTTTCTATGATTCAACTGTTTAACGTTAAATCACAGAGGCTTAGCCTGGTTCAAAAAATGGCTGTCTCCATGAAAAATCCACATAAGTAGTTCTTAGTAGGATCCATTTTTTTTTTCCTTTTTATGCCATTCGTCGATAGACTTGGCTGCTAATTTTGCTCTAACAGTCTTATCTACTGACACATGATCTGTTAATTTCACGGTTGGAATGCAAGTTTTTGTCTTTCTAGGAGAGCCTATTCTTAAATACATAGTGAAAGACTCTATATTCATAATTTTGCTTGTGAGTAACTAATATTTGACAAGTCTACTTTTCATAATAAGGGCTAAAACTTCAACTTTTTTTTTATGGATTTTTACTAGATGTTGCCAGGCCAAAACAAAGCTTACCCCACAAAACATTGATTAGACTGCAAGTAAAAGAAACTGTTGGTAGGAGATAAACCTTAAATTTTCCGGACTAAAATTGAAAGTATGTTAGTCATTGCATTATTTTATGAAAAATTGAGCATTATTTATCATGGCTCCAGCTTCTGCTGCAACCTAGTAAAGAATGAAGTTGAGCCCAGCAACCAAAAATTAAAAATGCGTTTTTAAGAAAACCGTCAGGTGAGAAAAATTGCCCTTTGAAGCTGATTCGAGAATGGTAACTATAAATTTGATTAATTTTAATGGTAATTTTTTTGAATGGTTTAATTTGAATAGTAACTATAATTTTGATTAATTTTAATGGTAATTTTTTCCGAAACAAAGTTATGGGGATATTAAAAAAAAGCCTAAAACCCTAGTATGTTTAAGGGCAGTTTTGAAAGGAAATCGCTACATCTAGTGGGTTTTGGAGTTTTATGTCGCGGCGCCTCTGCGCTTTCATTTTCAATCTTCATAATTTTTTACCAATAATATTAGCCTAAATAAAGTCACAATTCCTGTATCAGCTTCAAATGGTAATTCTTCCTAATTTAAGTTCTTTTTTCCCAATATGTTCTAAAGTTTTAGGTTACGATTGGCTAAAGTTCGTTCTTTACTAGGCTGCGTCTGATCAGGTAACAATGATTAGTCACTTTATAGAAACTTTGCTAGCTTAAACATTTATGTTGTAAATTTAAAAGTATTGCTATTATTTGCAGTTTCTTAACAACCTTCGTTATGATTTTACCTTTATTAAAATTAAAGCCATTTTTTTCTCTTTAAAATTTTTTATGCCTATAATATTTGCTTTTGGTCTTGCGGATCTTACGAAATTCATTCTCCAAACCCATATTTTGCAAGCAAACATTACTGGAATTAGCCTAGATTGATACGAATGGATCTAGCAACAGTGTCGCCACCCAATAGTGATTTATAACTATTTTTAGTGATTTTTTTATACTGCCTAAACAAACTAATTTTTAAATTTGCACATAAATCACTAGATTATTCAAGAAAATCAGTATATAAACCCGAAAATCCTTAAAATCCAATCATTTTTTTTTTCATCGGGCGGCAACCATGTGTAGCAAACGCAAGGACTTCTTCGTTGATATGGCCTTCCTGCACAAACTGAAATTTGATACGAGACCTGATACCCATGTAGAGTCCCTATTCCTAACAAAATGCAAGAGCTTATCAAGATAGACCATCGATAAAGAGATTAAAAATTACTAAGATAATGTATCGTCAGTTAATCTTTCATTTGTAATCAATTCTTGATTACCTAACAGATGTGTTTTACTAAATACTTGACCACAGATTCGCAGAGACTGTCTTGATCGTTTTTTTAGTCAGCAAATTGTAAATATTTTTGAAATAGGGGGAGGAGGTGACGGAAATATGTCTGGGAGGAAATTCCAAAATCGACGAGATATAAGGGAAGTACAAAAAGTGTTGAAAAATTGAAAAGACCTTGACATTTTGGGAGACTTGGGCCTGAAGGTCTCTCTTACCCTGTCTATGAGCCTGCTCTGACTCTAAGGAAGAACCACATCCTCATTGGCAGCGATGACATTTTTTGTGTGTGTGTGTGAGAAGTCAGGACTCCCCCCAGGGAAGGGTCAAGACTGTAGAAAAGCATTATTGTCAATTGAACCTCCTTAAATGATTTTCTTTTTGGTTAAAGCTTGCCAATATTAGAGTGGGGTTCATAGCTCCTCCGCCACACCTCTAGAAAGCGTGTGTGCTCACTGCTTCTTCTCAAAAAAAGGAGGTCCCTAGTAGTGCTGAAAGAAGTACCTCAAACTGTCATTTGTCGTTATCATATGTCTAACGACCGCAGAAGCGCCATTTGGGGGGGTCAGGGTTGGGAAAATGCCCAGCCAAGATTTTTCAGAGGGCCCAAGCTTCCACCAAAAAGGGCCCTTGGCCGGCCATAATAATCCTTTATGTCCAACATAATCCATTCTGTCCAATTGATTTGGAATTATTGCACGCCTATTACCCAAAGAGCGCAATTACCTGACGACCCTTCGGGTAATTATACTATTTGCTATTAATCATTGTAAACTTTGAAAGTAGGTTAGATACATAATAAAAGTCTCAAGTTCTGTCAAATGCCCATTTCCTAGATGATTAGGAGGGCCAGCCTGTAGTCTGGTTGAATTTTCCACTTTCAGTTTAATCACTTAACCTCGTTGATTATGATCTTTGATGATATAATTAATCTTAGAGGTCAGTGTGGCTGAGTTACACATTCGGTTACAGTACATTTCCATGCAACACACGGGTGCTGAAAACGCGTTTTTAATTAGAATATTCGATCGATGGGCTGCCAAAACTCGCATTTTTTCTTACGCAAAAGTTGGGGGGCCCAAAATAGAGCTCATGCCCACCCCAAGATTTGGCCCAAATGGCGCCTCTGAACGACCGGGTACCATGAAGTATCCCCCCCTTATTGCAAATTTTAGCTTTAGTCTTCAAAGCTACACTGGTTATTAGTGTCGTCCGAAGAGATTTGTTTCATCTAATGCCTTAAATGTTGTGCTTATTCTTAACTATATTCAGTACACTTACTACAAATGAGATATCGCCTTGACTCAGACACATGCGAAAGGTAGGAATCAGACCTAGGCTCTCCCAAACTTCCATGAGGTGCATGATTTTTAACATAATTTCCTCGAAGTTCACCGTATTGTTTTCAATAAATTGACTCTTCCCCTAAGAAGTCCTCTGCATGTTCCTACTTTTTAGATACTTTTATTTAATATCGTCTATCCGAGTCAAGTACTGTACTGAACAGTTCACCCACGTCTGACAGCCGGATTGAGCTAAAGTTTTGCGAACGTATTGATTTTCAATGAAAATGCATGACAGAGGATTCATGGTCCCTCCAACAAGTTCTTCCTCGTCATCACTATTGGCTTTTAGTAGATTCTTGGGCTCGGTGCACCCGGGTTGAGCTGGAATCATACACGGACCTCCGATTTGTACAATCGAAGAAACAAAGTGGGTCCATGGCCCCTACACCAATCCTAGCCTCTAACCAATAGCTTTTTAGCTGAAAGTTAGCCAGAATATTGTGAATTTTTGCGACCAGAATTATGCAAAGGTTTTCAATATCTCACACTGGAAGACCAAAATAGATCAGTTTTCTAAAACAACCCCAGACACCCAATACCAATTTTTGGCAGAAAGGAAGACATGTTGCATCTTACTTCAATCATAATCAATAACGATTATCTGTTTAGTTTCAGAACCGAATTGGGCCAGTAGCCCCTCCAAAACTTTCACCTGAATCTTTCCCACCTCTAACTTTTTAGCAGAAAGATAAACTGGAATCTTGTTTGAACTGGAATAGTTTATAATTTTCAATATGTATGATTGAAGGTAGAACTTGGTAAAAATAGGCTAAAAGTTTATTTCTAACACATTCCTCCTGATGTTCTGTCACCTACACAAACCAACTACTAAAAATGAGAGGAATCATCAACAACGAAACATGAAAACTTTATTATGTTCATTCAACCTTTCAGTCTTTAGTTTTATTCTAACTATCTTCACTATTCTTATTCAAACATTTATATCAACCAACTCATCATACTTTCATGATGTAGGTATGATTGAATATTCTAGAATTTAATAATGCTTAAACCATTCATATTGATTCATGCAAAACGTTCTTCATTTTTGTATGAGACTCATTCATATCTTTTGTTTCTTTCAAATCAATCGACGACCTGTTCTATGAAACGTTACAAGCGGCTACCAAAGATGAGCCCAGACATGATATCCTCTGCGCTGTGAGTGACCTCAGTGCTAAAGTTGGAGCAGACCGTCTTTACTGCCCAGAAGCCATGGGACCGCATGGTATAGGAGTTATCAACGAAAACGGAGCACTTCTTGTAGACTATTTGCTGAGCAACGACTTGATCATAGGTGGCACATTGTTTGAGCATAAGTGAATCCACAAATTGTCCTGAGTGTCCCCAGATGGTCGAACAAAGCACCAAATTGACTATTTTCTAATTTCAAGGCGCTTAAGAAGCAGCTTAATGGACGTACGCGGTTTTTTAGGAGCTGAAGCTACTTCAGGAGCTGACGTTAATTGATGATGGCTGAAATACAAATCAAATTGAAAGCTCAAAGAAAGTAAGTGAGCAGTACTTATAGGCAGTTTGACAACGACACACTGAAGAACCGAAACTATCGAAAGGACTTCTGTATATCTTTGAAAAACAAATTTGAGGCCTTGATTCTAACAGATGAAACTGAAAATCATGGTGTCGAAGATATCTGGTTGATAATCAAGAATATATACCATGATGCCGCCAAGGAAAATCTTGCATATAAGAAAAGAAAGAAGGAGGAATGGATGTCAGATTAAACATGGAAATTCATTGAAAGGCGTAAGGAAACGAACGGTTTTGCTTGATTTTGTCAAGGCCTGAAGATAAAGACTATCTGCAGCTACGCTATAAAGAAGAGGATAAAGCTGTCAAAAAGAGTGCAAGATGAGACAAGCGAAACCAGATAGAAGAGAAAGTAGCACTTGCCGAAGAGACTGCAAAGAAATGTGACTACAGGATGGTTTATCGACTAACCGATGAGATAGTTGGAAAAAAATGTAAACCGCTCATCACTTGTTAAAGATACGGGAACGTTTTCAGATGCCAGAAGGGAGTTTTCAGATCCCCGTTTTCAGATTTCAGATCCCAAGAAGGTGGACGAAAGATGGATATCCCATTTTGAAAATATACTAAATCATCCCCCACCCCATGACCGAGAAACTGTACACGGCATTCCATTTTTATAAATTGACGTAAGTGCTGATCCTCACAGCACTGTAGAGGCAGAAGCAGCTGTAAAAAAGCTTAAAAATGACCGTGCATCGGGAGTTGATGGGATAGGAGCAGAGATTCTGAAGACATTCCTTCGAGCCTGCTTAAATTTATGGACTGCTCTCCTAATATCAGTTTGGAGCATGGAAATGGTGATTGGACTAGAAATTTTCTAGTCAAAATGTCTATGAAGGGATATGGTCTTAATTGTGACAATTGGAGGGGGGTCAACCTGACTTCAGTGCCAAGTAAGCTCTTGACCCAATTGTACCGCTGCGTTTGAGAGCAGCTCTTGACTCACATCTAAGGGAAGAGCAACATGGGTTCCGTTCCGATATATCATGTTCTGACCATATTTTTATCCTCAGACTTATAGTGGAAGAGTCAAGATAATGGAATAAAAAGTGCGTTCCAAAGAAAGGAACGCTTTGTCTTCGACAAAGCGTTCAATTGTATGGAATTCTTAATAGAGTTATCCATATAATAACCACCCTCTGTGATGAGAGCGAATGTTGTCTAATAACGTAATATGGGGAGACCCGATTCTTCAAGATTCTCTCTCGGATAAAACAAGGATGTATGTTATCCCCGTTCCTATTTGTCCTAGTAACGGATTATGTTCTACGGCAAGTATCAAGCTTTGGTGTAAAGGTAAGTGGTCAGCAGCTCACAGACATAGAATTTGCAGACGACGTAGTACTTCCAGAAGAGACGAAGTAACGTTTGCAGCTACTACTTGAAATCATAGCGGACAAGGCTGAGAAAATGGGACTAATATTAAACAATGGCAAATCAAAAAGCATGGCCACATCCAAGTCACCTTTGACCCTTAAATGCACCAGAGATCGAAGAAGCCTAGGAGTTCAAATATCTTGGAAGTTGGATCGAATATGATGGTGGAATAGTCAACGAGATAAAAAGGAGAATTGGAAAAGCCCCATCAGTATTCAACAAACTGAAACCAATATGACAAAGCAAAAAATACTCTTTGCGTCTGTTGTTCTGTTGAATGGCAACGTCATGTACATTCTCCTTTATGCAAGTGAATTCTGAAAGCTGAATGTTGAGACGGAAAAAACATATCCTAGAATTTGAAAATGTCTTTCTCAGAAGAATCCTTAACATTTCGTGGCAAGACAGGATCACGATCGTAGTGGTCCGCAGACGAACAGGTCAACCGCAAGTCACTGATTTTCTGAAGCAAAGAAGATGGACCTATCTTGGTCATGTCCTTCGAGTGTCAGGAGACCGTTTTCTGAATGCTGTCTAAGAGTGGCAACCCGAGGGTGGGAGAAAAAGAGGGCGACCAAGACACACCCTTTGACGACAGTACGACCGAGACCTGCGGAGTTCTGAGCTGTCTTTTCAACCACAGCAAGAGGACTTCACGGCTGCTGCTCCACTCCGAGATGTTTGAAGAGGCTTCATTGATGTCCTATGTGCCACACCTGGCCCTGGAGGAACTAAGGTCTAAGGCAAGTTGACGACATGCTCCAATCTTGTGGTCCTGTATGGCTGTATTTCAAACAGAATGTGAGATATTGTTGGAGTGGAGATCCTGACAAGATTAGCACTTGTGCTGAAATGGAACCACTTAATATTCAACCAGCCCCAAAAGCGGTATTAACTATTTATACCGTTTACAGACTGATTTACAACTCTGATCACAACTTAGCACAAGCATTGAAGAAGAAGTGGTCTGAAGAATTTATAGAGGGATAATATACTTTTCAATAGTAGCTGACAACATACTCACACATACACAGCAAATATGAATGAGCCAGTAAAAAATAGGGCATTTTATAATTTTAAAAGTACCAAGGACTTCAAAACGAAGACTAAGGATATTAAGATGAAACTTTAAGGGAATGTTTAGGGAAATATTGCACTAAACCAAACAAACACAGGCACTATCTGCATGCTACTACTACTATTTCTAATAACAGTTTACTACCTCTACTAAGAGTAAGGGCATTAAGGTTGGATCAGCAATATCTCAGGATTACTGCTGAGGGTATTAGGTTAAAACTTTCAGTTCTACTACTGCTGCTGCTGCTATTACTGCTGTGGAACTAAAACAAAAGAGCTGAAGCAGATCGAGGTTGTCAAAATAGCACAGACGCAATATCTCAGGAACGAAGTAGCAAATTAAGTAAAACTTTCAGGAAATCATATATTGACACAAAACTAAATCAACAGGAACTACGTGCTTGCACGTTGTCATAATGGCGCATCAGCAATCTCTAAGGAACGGCTTAGGGCATTAAGTTGAAAATATGTGGGCTACTACTATTACTACTGCTATAACTATTGAGTAAAAAGTGCATCCAGGTTGTCAAAATGTTTAAGTGCACTCAGGTTGCCAAAATGGCACAGATACAATGTCTCAGGAACAGAATAGGGTATCAAGTTTTAACTTTTAGGAGACGCAAAGGGGCGTTTATAATTAAATCCGAAGTTACTATGTAGTAAGCCCACAAATTAATTCAGAAATTTACTTTAGCAAAATAAAAATATTAAGACACAAAATTCAAAATACGAAGTTTTGAAAAACCGCCTTTTACTAAGATAAAAGTTTGGAAATTAACAGTAACAGAACAACACATCCTGTTATGTGTAAGCTTTGAAAGGAAATTGAGGAATAACCACTTCCTTGCTTATGTACGTCTGTGGCCCAGAAAAGACGTTGTTAATCTATGGTATAAAAGATACATTTTAAGGTATCTTGCAACTTGATATATTATTGAATTATCGCGTAACCTCTGGTCTCTTTTTAACTTAGGAATAACTTGGAATATTGTAAGTGGCTTAAAATCTTTTACTTTGTACTGTGATATTGTATTCATTTTATATTTTGGGACAAATAGTACCAGTGGTATATATATATATATATATATATATATATATATATATATATATATATATATATATATATATATATATATATATATATATATATATATATATATATATATATATATATATATATTGCCAGGTTCCTGTACTGTTCTGTGTTGAGTTTTAAAAAGAGTAATCATATTATACCAAACCTATATATATAACATATAAAACATTATAACATTATATAACATTAGTCTCGCTGTAAGTCTCGAATTGATCAGGAAAAAAGTTTTTGTAGCTCATTCCCGGGCCCGTGACCCTCGCCCTTCCCACAACAAAATATTGGTGATCTTTTGACCAGGAGAACAATTCATGAAAGTTTCACATCAGTGGACTCCCAAGATCAAAAGAGCCCCTCCCCTATTTTGCTACAATAAAATCTATCCGTAAAGAATTTACAGTTTGAACAATTTATCACTCTTATCCTAGGATCTCTGTGGGCTCTACCATCCTTGGATGCATATTTATTGATTATTTCAACTATTTTAGACGAAATGGCAACCTCAAAATGGTGATAAGATGTCCTAGGTGGATACAGAAGGATTAAATATCAAAAAGGGTTCTTGGACGAAGGCTGATTGCTCTTCAGTCATTTTTGACTTTTAATAGAGGCACTAGAACTCCCATTTTCTGTTCGAATGAGCCTCCTCCGATCTTTTTGACCAAGAAGATATCCCTGTAGACCCCTTGGCCCATGGTCTTAGGTCGGTAAGTTTCAAAGTGATCAGGAAATACAAGATTTTCTGGCTAATTTCAAGACCCCTAACCACTCCTACCCTTCACTGCAAAATGTTGATGATCTTTTTTACCAAGAGAACAACTCATGAAAGCTTCGCGCCACTGGACCCTCAAGATTAAACATGCCCCTCACCTGTTTTTGCCACTATAAAATCTATCTGTAAAGAATCGGAAATTCGCATAATGTACGGCCCTTACCCCAGTGACCATAGGGGTTATGTCATCCTTAGATGCAAGTTTATTGATATTTTGTAATTATTTTGAACAAAACGAGAACCTTGTAATGTCAGTCAAGTATCCGAAGGGGCTACAAAAGGACCAGATATAAAAAAAAGGCTCTAGGCAAGCCCGTATCCAGGGGAGGTAACATGTTTGGCCTCCATCCTGAAATTTGTGTCCGTCACGTAAAAGCATAACAAAAATCCACATTGAAAATTTTCTATATATTTTGAAAGTTGTTTCAAAAAGAAAATAACAAAAAACAGGAATCTTGGATACGCCCGTGCTTCTAGGACAGGGGCTGGTTGACGATCAACCCCTGGTGACGCTCAATTTCCGTTAGAATTAACCTTCTCCTGTCTTGTGTCTGTAAGTTATAAACAACAAGTAGAACAATAGGGAATTTTTTTTTACAAGACAGGGGAATGCAAACTTCAGATGAATATCTCGACCATATATCCAAGTGCCGTCCTCAGCAAGACAGATGAAAAAAGAAAATATAAAAAAAAACAAATAAAATATTTTTTCCCTTGGAAGTCATTGCATATGTACCAATGCTATTCATAATATCCATATTTATTCATCCTTGGCACTTATTTTCAACTGTTCCCTTCCTTCTTTGCATTCTTCTCAGATTGAGTAGTTAATATTTGTATAGATAAAATCAGACACAAATACAATCCATGGGTTGTATGGATTGTCAGCTTCAAACTTTTTTTCTTTTCTTTTTTTAATCTCAACTCTAAGAATTCAAACTATTAAGACATACAAATATTTTACTCAAAATGAACGCAACAATAACAGTAAGAGCAACCACTTCAAATCACAAACTCATCGTAAGCAACCGAATCAATACCTGGTATATAGATTTTCAGAAAATCAAGCTTCCAAGGAAACTATATAATAATATCCACATTTTTTCATCCTTAATCCTTCTTTTCAACTGTTCCCTTCATACTTTGCATTATTTTTGAGTTTCAGATTTTGTGATTAATATTTCTATAAATTAAAGCAGAAACAAATACAATTCATGGGTAGACATCAGCTTCAAACTTTTTACTCTTCTTTTTTAATCTAGGTTCCAGAATTCAAACTATTCAGACATAAAAATATTTTACTCAAATGAAAACTGCAACAACAGTAAGAGACACTGCAACAACTTTAAATCACAGGCTCATCGTAAGCCACCTAACCAATATTTGGTAGATAGATTTTCAGAAAATCAAGCTTCAGAGGAAAGAATATACATAATATCTATTTTTTTCATCCTTAGTCCTTCTTTTCAACTGTTCCCTTCCTACTTTGCATCATTTTCAAAATTCAGATTTTGTGGTTAATATTTCTATAAATTTAAGCAGACACAAATACAATTCATGGGTTGTTTTCTCTTTTTTTTTCAATCTAAAGTCCAGAATTCAAACTATTCAGACATATTTTACTCAAAATGAAAAGTACAACAACAGTATGAGCAACCACTTTGAATCACAGACTCATCGTAAGCCACCAAACAAATACTTGGTAGACAGATTTTTAGAAAATCAAGCTTCAAAGGAAAGGATATACTTAGTTCCAACAAGGCCACGACTGTCAGTTGCACCCTCAATAGCTGTTATCCAAGAATCAATATGAACAAGGGTATGAGGAGGCGATTGGAGGACTCCTTGCTTTGCTAAAGAGCACAATTCATTGACAAGATGCTCCCGTTGGCCATCTTTATCGTGCAGCCAGTTCCAGCGAGTCATCCAGAAACCTAAGAAGACGGAAGAACAGTTATTAGGAGTTTAACAGAGTTATGAAGAAAGCATGCAGCTGAATTCATCTTGAATCGAAATAATATAGTTTATATGTATTAAAATAAACAAAAAATCTACTATTCGTTGGAAATAACAGAGTGAACTCGGTAAAAAGAATACTACAAGAAAAATCTACGCTTGAGTTCAGACAGATAAAAACAGAATTAAAAGAAGAAAGAAATGAACAATGATAATAAAACTTACAACAACAAGACTAAAAATACGACAATAGCCTAAAATACAATCTCAACAAATGACAAACGGAACTATTCTTTGAATATTTTTTCAAACTGAATTATTTTTGTCTTTTTTCCTCCTTCTTCTTTCCTCTTTTTGACACCATTTCTTTTATGTTGACTGATGTTATCTCTTTTAGGATCTTTTAAAGATCTTATATTTTATTTCTCTTAATACTTGGCCATATTGGTCTTTGAATTTCATCTTGAAAGAAACATAAAACTAACTTCTGTAAAAGGATTATGCCAAATTAAAAATTAAACTAAATTTTGAAGCTTGAAGGTTTTGAAACTGGGTAAGTAGTAAGGTTTTAAAAACTGAAAAGACACTCAATGTCTTTTCTCCTCTCGCAGAGTTCACTTAAGAAAGTTAGATATTGCTGTTGTTTTTTTGTTTTTTTCTCGTTTTCACCTATCCTCGTTTTCACCTATTTGATTTTTCTCTCTTCATTTATTATTTCCTTTCTTCTTTTCATACATTATTAGTGCCCATCATTATCGTATCAATTTCGAATTTCAAAATTTTCCTATGGTCATGAGGGGAGTTTATCGACATTCATTAATACTGAACACCATTAAGCTGCAGGACTGCCAGTATTTAGTTCTCAAGTCAGTTCTTATTAAAACGAGTTATTTTTGGTTACTATGGGCGTTTCGCCCATAGTAATCATATTAACCTTAGTAAGGTATTTCGTTCCTTATTAAGTTCCAGCTATCACTCCAACCACGATGAAAAAAAAAATTCCACTTGGCCTTTGAGCGGCTCCATGTTTTGTCATGTCTTACACGACCTTGTCTTCTTGTTGTTTTTTTTTGTTTAGTTTTTTTCATCGACATACTATTGTAAACCATGGAAGTGTGTGGTATCAGAGTATATCAGACTATCAATAAGTTGGTATGACATAATTCTGTGTTCAAAATTCAGTATATCAGAACGGATCCGTTCCAATTATGACAATCACGTATGTAGGACTTGTAATTATTTTTTCCACCAAGTTTCATCCCGAGCCCTCCACTCTAAGCGTTTTCCAAGATTTTAGGTCCCACCCAACTCCCCCAATGTCACCGGATCCGGTCGGGATTTAAAATAAGAGCTCTGAGACACGATATCCTTCCAAACATCAAATTTCATTAAGATCCGATCACTCCTTCGTAAGTTAAAAATACCTCATTTTTTCTAATTTTTCAGAATCATCCCCTTCCCTCAACTTTCCCAAAAAGAGCGGATCTGTTCCGGTTATGTCAATCACGTATCTAGGACTCGTGCTTATTTTTCCCACCAAGTTTCATCCCGAGCCCTCCACTCTAAGCGTTTTCCAAGATTTTAGGTTCCCCCCCCCCAACTCCCCCAATGTCACCGGATCCAGTCGGCATTTAAAATAAGAGCTCTGACACACGATATCCTTCCAAACATCAAATTTCATTAAGATCCGATCACTCCTTCGTAATTTAAAAATACCTCATTTTTTCTAATTTTTCAGAATTAACCCTCCCACCCCCCAACTCCCCCAAAGAGAGCGGATCCGTTCCGGTTATATCAATCACGTATCTAGGACTTGTGATTATTTTTCCCACCA
The DNA here is from genome assembly GCF_032884065.1 of Artemia franciscana. Lineage (NCBI taxonomy): Eukaryota > Metazoa > Arthropoda > Branchiopoda > Anostraca > Artemiidae > Artemia > Artemia franciscana. Next base: position 25,780,676 of record NC_088863.1, on the reverse strand, counting down.
AGTTTCATCCCGATCCCTCCACTCTAAGCGTTTTCCAAGATTTTAGGTCCCCCCCAACTCCCCCCAATGTCATCAGATCCGGTTGGGATTTAATATAAGAGCTCTGAGACACGATAGCCTTCCAAAAATCAAATTTCATTAAGATCTGACCATCCGTTCGTAAGTTAAAAATACCTCCTTTTTTCTATTTTTTCCAATTTAACCATCCCCCCACTCCCCCCCAGATAGTCGAATCGGGGAAAAACAATTTCTAATTTGATCTGGTCTGGTTCCTGATACCCCTGCCAAATTTCATTGTCCTAGCTTAACTGGAAGTGTCTAAAGTGGCAAAACCGGGACAGACAGACAGACAGACCGACCAATAGAATTTGCAATTGCTATATGTCGTTTGGTAGATACCAAGTGCCATAAAAAGAGTTCTTATAATCAGAGTTATAGTCCACATTGAAATAATCTGGGACAACACAAGGTCCGCATCTTAGAACACCTGTTTTAAATGGCACGGGGAAATAAACAAGACCCTCTTATTTTTACCTTTCAGAGTAATGTCCTTAAAAATGAGAGCCGCGGTGGGTACGGTTAATGGTTGTTTAGACATTCCGCCATATGTAACCATAGTTGAATTCTCTCCCATAGTTTTGATCAGTTCCAATGCGTTTCTGCCACCCACACAGTTAAGAGCAAGTGATGGGGCGGGAATTTCTTTTGACTTGAACACTTCTGTAGACCTAGAAATAAAATAGATTAAAGTTTCGATGCGTTCAGTTTTGTTTCTGTTTCATTCAGTTTGAATGCGTTTCTGCCACCCACACAGTTAAGAGCGAGTGATGGGGCTGGAATTTATTTTCACTTGAACAGTTCTATAGACCTGGAAATAAAACGGGTTAAATTTCAATGCGTTCAATTTTGTTCCAGTTTTAATCAGTTTGAATGCGTTTCTGCCACTCACACAGTTAAGAGCAAGTGATGGGGCGGGATTTTTCTTTAGACTTGAATATTTCTGAAGAGCTATAAACAAGATAGATTAAAGTTTCAATGCGTTCAATTTCTTTTTTCAGTTTTAATCAGTTTTAGATTTCAGTTTAATCAGTTCAAATGCGTTTCTGCCACTCACGCAATTAAGAGCAAGTGATAGGGCGGGAATTTTTTTTTGACTTGAACAAAGTTTCTGTAGACTAGAAACAGAACAGATTCACACTTCAATGCCTTCAGTTTATTTTTTTTAGTTTTAATCAGTTTCAGAGTTCATTTTTCAAATGTTCCAGTATGCCCGAATAGTTAAGAGTAAGTGATGGGAGGGGAATTTCTCTTGACTTGGACACTTCTGTAGACGTAGACATAAAATAGATTTAAGTTTCAATGCGTTCAGTGTTATTTCAGTTTCTATCAGTTCCAATGCGTTTCTGCCACCAACACAGTCAAGAGCAAGTGATGGGACTGGAATTTCTTTTGATTTAAACAGTTCTATAGACGTAGAAATAAAATTGCTTAAAAGTTCAAAATCAGAAGTGACTGTGGTACTGAAGCTTTATTCCTATCAAATATAAGGTTCATAGATCTGAATGTACACATTGACGCGAGGATGAACACCCTGAAACGGCTAAGCACACCAATTTCTGATCCCGAATAGTCAGGAAAGTATATGATTTCAAAACAAAAAAAGGAAGGAAACGATATTTGCCTTTAGGAGTATCTTGTTTTTTTTTTTCTAAACTCTTGAATTATTTTTAAATTCTTTATCACTTCTTGAATTCAACATATAGGTTTAAGAAGTCATTTGGCAATGACGGCAGTTATTTTAATACGGGTATACTACATATAGGCGAAAAATAAAGCATATGAGCTCCCCCTAATATCAGTCAAGTAGCCCTTCTAAAAATATTTACGATTTATGTTTAGAAATTATGGACAACAAAAAATATACAAGGCATTTGAGACGAAAAAAAGTTTTAGCGTCAAATTTTGGACTATTTGGCAATTTTTGACCCCCAGTCTATTTGACCAATTTCGACCTCTAAAATGGGTATACCGATGTGTACGGATACGTCATACTAGATATATGGCTACAAAAACTAGATGGTAATTACCCGAGAAGAGCTTCACGGTTAGAGCGATAACATATTTCTAATATCAAAATAAAATGGTCAGACATACTTGACCTCCTCGTCCAAGAGAACATAGTCAGCATAGTGATTATATGGTTACATAGTCGTGGGAACCTAGTCATTATAAAAAATTTCTAATACTAAGACATACTCGAGCTCTTCATCCGAGGGAACAGAGTGAACATAGTGATTACATAGTTACATAGTCGTGAGAATCAGTCATTAGAAACAATTTCTAATATTAATATATACTCGAGCTCCTCATCCGTGGAAAAAGAGTCAGTATAGTGATTAGATAGTTACATAGTCATGAGAAAATTGACGTAATAAACAATTTCTAATGCTAAGACAAATTCGAGCTCCTCATCCATGAGAACATAGTCCGCGTGATCTTTACATAGTTACATAGTCGCGAGAACATATCGTTATAGACAATTTCTAATATTAAGACGTACTTGAGCTCCTCATCCGTTCAAACATAGTACACAGTCATTACATAGTTACAAAGTCATGAGAATATAGTCATTATGAACCTATTATTAAGACATACTTGAGCTCCTCATTCGTGGGAACAGAGTCAGCATAGTGATTATATAGTTGCATAGTCGAAAAAGCATAGTCATTAGAAACAATTTCTAATATTAATACATACTTGAGCTCTTCATCCGTGAGAACATGGTCAGCACAGTGATTGCATAGTTACATAGTCGTGAGAGCATAGTCACTGTAAACAATCTCTAATATTAAGACATATTTGAGCTCATCATCAACGAGAACAGAGTCAGCTTAGTGATTACATAGCTTCACAGACGTGAGAATATAGTCATTAGAAACAATTTCTAACATTAAGACATACTTGAGCTCCTCATCCGTGAGAACATGGTCAGCACCCATTTCTTGGAGTATCTTTTTTAATTCTTTGATTCCTTCTCTATTTCTAACAATACTGACAGTCTTCACTCCCCAGTGTTTACACAGCTGTATCACAGACTGGCCAACAGCACTGTTACCACCATTCTAGCACAGAAAACAAAAGTAAGGTGTTGTCTTTGCCGGTTACAAGTACAAAAAAAGAAATGTTAAGACTGAAATTCGACACAAGACATCGACATTACCTGAGTTGTAAGGTCACCAGGTTTGAGGTGTGTTCTGGGAGCTTTTGACAAAAATCTCTTTCAGGCTCTCCATGTTTAACCCTGCAAAACTTTAAAGCGTTTTTACCTTAGAAGTTCCAAGTGTGTTGTCTGTGTGTGTGTGTGACTGTGTGTTTGTGTGTGTGTGTTTATGTGTGTGTCTACTGTCAACCCTCAGTTTTTACCCTTATAAGACATCTAGTCTTTGTATATTGCATTAATCAAAGTAAATTCTTGTTTTTTATTTGTTCTTTTACTTATTTACGGATTAACAATTGATCGTTCTATTTCATCAGTTCATGTTTTAGATATAAGAAAAGTTTGAATATTTGTCTCATTCTATTACATATCAACGAGAGCCAATTATTTAAAACAAAAGTAAATTATTCTAAAGAAAAATACGAGTTGCAGAACAACTGATGCATCACTTTTTACGCGTTTTATAAGAAGGAAAAGCCAAACGGACCAAAAGTAGCTAATCGCATTGTTTTTACCAAAACACAACAAAGACAATTTGTCAAAAATGGGCGAAGGCAGTTGAAAAAGTCAAAAGAGCAGAACGTTTTTATTTTTCAATTTGAATTAATGACATGATTGACCAAAGTCACAAGAATTTTACTTATAGCAGTACTTACCAAAAATGAATTAACTCAATTCAGAAAAAAAAGCAGCTGAAAATTTGTAAATAACTTATATAAAAAATGGTTAAAGGAATAATGAAGAAAACAATAATCAAATGCTTAACGACGTGTCGTTCCTTGCGACAGGGGCGATTGACTCTCAGTCCCAGTTGTTTCCGAGCGTTGTTTTTAACCACTACGCTGTCACAAGGTAATATAATAGTATATTCAGTGAATAATTCGTCTAGTAAATAGTTCATCTTTCAGAGAAAAGCTAATGAGGCCAGTAGACTACTGGCGTTGAATTTTGTTTGTGTTTTCTTACTTTTAAACCGAGATTCTGCGTAGATAAGTAAACTCCCATACGTAGCTTTGAAAAAGTCTTTTTTAATGTGACTCAAGTGTTGAGTGTTACTTGCCAGTGGTTTCACTTCGCAAAAATTTAGCAGGGATATATATTTCAGTATCTTGGAACAGGGGGAGGAAGGGGGAAAATTTACTGTTTTTCCAATTAAAATACAAAAAAGGCATTTTTCAGTGAAAACACCACTACAAAAAGATATTTTTCAAAATAAAGAGAGGCCAGAGGTTTCCTCCAAACAACCCCCCCCCCATGATGACAAGATAGGTCGATAGCCTTCCAAAAATGTTCATAGCTTCATACAGACGACTATGACCTTGGACGAGGGCCTTCTCAGGCCAGAGGTAAATCCAGTCTTCGGTGAAAAACTTATGTTTCTCATTGTTTTCTTCCTTGCTTGCAAAAAAAAATTCAACTAATATGCAAGTTACAAGCATCACAAGATGGACCTTGTACATCCAGTTTTATTATTGTTTTGAGTTTCATAAACACAAGTTGTCAAACAAATCTATGTGTTTTAATTGTTGATTTGAATTATGTACTCTTAACTTTAATTCAATTTTATTTTTACGGGCTCTTTTTTTAAGTCCTACAAGTTCTCGTAATCACAAATTGCCCTTCGTTTGAGTCTGAATAAGGATTGCTAATTCCATAATACTGCTACAAAAGAAATATTATTCATTAAAATTATTATGTAAAAAGTGGTTTGTTTAGACTTCGGTTATCTGACTTAAAAACAATTCTATATGATAAACGCAACTGCACACATATACTACTCAGAGCAAATGCTTGTCTTGATACAATAATCGATAGTCGATACAACTCGATACTAAATGCAAACCTTAAAAACCAAAGAGGTTTTTATTGTTTCGTTGCGTGTTTACATTGTTATTGTTCACTCCGACTTCCTAACAAAAAACATTATGAGTTAGAGGACTGTGTTAGGATTGCCCACAGGTAGCCTTCAAATATTACACCCTGCAAAGACAGCATCCAAATCGGACCACGACAACAACAAAACTACCTTCCAACAGATTTAGCCTCTTTCTACTACCAAAACAGAATTTTGAAACAGGATTCAGAATTAACAATGGAACAAAGAAGTTCATAAGTCAATTTATTAAATCAATTTATATCCATCATTATATTATTATGGTACAATTCTTATATTATTTATTGTTGTTGATTATATCGATGTTGAATTACAAACAGTGAATCTTTTAGTGTTTTCAAAAACTTCTTTAGCATGTTTTTGCCACCCCTTGGAAAAGTTTTTCACTTCTTGGGGTGGACAATAAACTGCAGTTGTTGTTTGTTTGCCGGAATAAATTTCTCTCTCTCATCAAACAACAAAATTTATAAACCCGGCCAAAAACCTGGTAACAATCCAGATAAAATAAATAAATAATGGAGTTTACCTGAATAACAACTGATCCTGGTTTTAAATCAACAAAGTCTGTCAGCATCCTATAAGCTGTCCCTGGGTTTACCATTAGAGTTGCTAGTGTTACAGGGCTTAAGTCAGAGGGTACCTAAAAGTAACAAAAAATATCTAATCTGTTGTTTGTCCTTTAAATCTGAATTAAAGAATATAATAAATAAAGTAACTACAGAAAAACTAGGAAAACGTTCTATATATTTAAACCTTTAAGCATTAAGATATTTTTTTCCTTTCCTAATTTTAATAAACGTAACTGTCGTATGTTTATACAAAAATTTGAGGTTGACATGCTTCTGGTCCAAAGCATTTACACCCTTGGGCTAAGCTAAGCAACTGAGAAAATTTTCTTAGAAATACTGGCACAGAGAACCAGGTTAGAAATCAAAAAACTAAACAAAGAAAATTATATACCTTGAGCCAGTCATCTTCAGAAGCTACAACGTAATCTCTCCAGGTCCCAAGAGCATTCTTTCTAGGCACCACCAGGTCACCTTTCTTGAGCTTCGAGTCAGATTTGCAAGATTCAACTACTCTACCTATTCCTTCATTTCCACAGACAAAGGGGATCTGTGGCTTTACAGCATAAACACCTTGAATTGTGTTAATATCAGCAGGATTTATTGGAGAATATAGCATATGCACAACAACCTAAAAAAAAGTAACAATAAAGGAACAGTTTAAACATGCTATTACTTTGATACATATGAAAAAAATTTTGTTACAAGCACAAAGCTCAGAATGCCTCCAAAGCTTAGTCTAAAAATTGGCTATTATGAAGTTATTTTGACTGAAACCAGAATTGACATTTTTTTCAATAATATATTTTGAACATGTTGGTGAGACATATTATTTTAATCCAGCTTGGCCACACCTATGTCATGAATAGATACACGGCAGTTCAACAGCTAAAAATTTAAGAAGTTTTCAATTTTGGGTTAAACTACTGTATTTCGTAAATCCACAATTTATTAAGAACTAGGGATAGACAGTTTGGACATTCAAAATGGAAAAACAATTACAGGGGCAGTACTTTCTTATAAAGCTAGGTCTACTAATGATATTGTTGTAATATTCTTTTTCCCACATAGAACTCGAACCTGAAGCTTCAACCCAGAGTGCTTCCTCCTAACAATAAATGTATTAATAATCCAATAAAAATGGGCTATTCAAGCCATAGGCTAATAATACTGAAGATAAAAAGTGTAGAGGTACCAAAGGGCTTATGAAAGTTCTTAAGCCAAACTGGTCAGACATGACAACAAACAACAAAGAGAGATAAAACTCCACAAAAAAAACTTAAACGAGACTGCAGCCAGTAAGGTTTACTGGCCGCAGTCTTGTTTGAGTTTTTTTGTGGAGTTTTATCTCTCTTTGTTGTTTGTTACCAGAGAGCTTCAAAGCAATATTTGTGTTCCATCAGATAAACTGGTTCTACTGAATTATATTCGAACACTAACAGTCTCCCTGAAAAAAAAAATGGTTAGAACTGAATGCTGAACATGGACCGCCAATTAGCCTGGATACAGATGAGCTGTCACAAATTATTCTATGTAGGGTAAGGCAAATCTTTATTGATACAATAGTTATAATAAACTTTCTACTTTAGCTAAATGAGAGTAGAGCTCGATGTGTTAGCTTAATACATTGAACATAAAGATAAAATTCACAGTTTTAAGTAATACATCTTCCGACAAACATAACAACAGATCAAGAAAACAAGTAGCAAAAAAAACGAACGTAAACAAAGTAGTAGCAAAAGTAGAAGAAACAGGTATCAAAAAAGGAAGACGACGAAAGAAGAAAGAAACAAGAGCTAATAGCTCATATGGCACTTATGACGAGGTCGGATGAGCCAAGAGCAAAGAGCTCATATGGCACGAACTCTAGCAAAATTCTAAGAATCAATAGATTGATTTAAAACAAAAATCAGAGGCTTAATGCAGGTCGCGATTTAAAACAAGAGCTGTGAGACACAAGGTCCTTCTAATATCAAAATTCATTAAGATCCGATCACCCACTCACAAGTTAAAAATACTTCTTTTTTCTAATTTTTCCTCTCCCTCCAGCCCTCCAGATAGTCAAATCGAAGAAAACGACTTTATCAAGTCAATTTGTGCAGGTCCCTGACACGCCTACCAATTTTCATCGTCCTAGCACGTCCAGTGGCACCAAACTAGCCAAAGCACTGGATCCCCCTAACTCCCCCCAGTGTCACCAGTTCTGGTTGGGATTTAAAACAAGAGCTTTGAGACATGAGTTACTTCTAAATATTAAATTTCATTGAGATACGGTCACCCGTTCTTAAGTTGAAAATACCTCAAATTTTCTAATTTTTCCAAATTGACACCCCCCCCAACTCTCCGAAACAGAGCAAATTCAGTCCAGTTATATCAATCACGCATCTAGGACTGGCGTCTATTCTTGCCACCAAGTTTCATACCGATCTGTCCACTCTAAGCGTTTTCCAAGACTTCCTGTTTCCCCCTCCAAATCCCACAATATCGCCGGATACGGCCGGGATTTAAAATAAGAGCTCTGAGACCCGAGGTCCTTCTAAATATCAAATTTCATTAAGATCCGATCACCGATTCGTAGGTTAAAAATACCTCATTTTTTTCAATTTGTCCTCTCCCTCCAGCCCCCTTGATGGTCGAATCGGGGAAACGATTGTTATCAAGTCAATTTGTGCAGATCCCTGACACGCCTACAAATTTTCATCGTCCTAGCACGTCCAGAAGCACCGAATTCCCCAAAGCACTGGAAATCCCCCCAAACACCTCCAAATAGAGCAGATCCGTTCCAATTATGTCAATCACGTATCTAGAACTTGCGCTTATTCTTCCCATCAAGTTTCATCCCGATCTATCCGCTCTAAGCGTTTTCCAAGATTTCCGATTTCCGAGACTTCTGTTTCCCCCTCTGTCCCCAGATCCGATTCAAATTGGAAAATGGAGCATCTGAGACACAAGATCTTTCTATGTATCAAGTTTCATTAAGATCCGATCACCCATTCATAAGGTAAAGATACCTCAACTTTCACGTTTTCCAAGATTTCCGGTTCCCCCCTCCAACTCCCCCCAATTTCACTGGATCCAGTCGGGATTTAAAATAAGAGATATGACTAAATATGAAATTTCGATCGCTCCTTTGTAAGTCAAAAATACCTCATTTTTTTCTAATTTTTCAGCATTAACCCTCGCCCCGACTCCCCCAAAGAGAGCGGATCCGTTCCGGTTATGCCAGTCACGTATCTAGGACTTTTCCTTATTTTCCCACCAAGTTTCATCCCAATCCCTACACTCTAAGCGTTTTCCAGGATTTTAGGTTTCCCCTTCCAACTCCCCCCAATGTCACCGAATCCGGTCGGGATTTCAAATAAGAGCTCTGAGACACAATATGCTTCTAAATATCAAATTTCATCAAGATCCGATCACCCGTTCATAAGTTAAAAATATCTCATTTTTTCTATTTATTCTGAATTAACTGTCCCACCACTCCCCCCCCCCCATATGGTCGAATCGGGGAAACGACTATCTCTAATTTAATCTGGTCTGGTCCCTGATACGCCAGCCAGATGTCATCGTCCTAGCTTATCTGAAAATACCTAAACTAGCAAAACCAGGACAGACAGACAGACAGAAAGACCAACAGACTGACAGAATTTGCAATCGCTATATGTCACATAGTACATACCAAGTGTCATAAAAAGAGTAGAGGGTGTCCCAGCGGGAACATAAGCTAAACCGGTATTAAAAAAGGAATCTAAAATTGGCAAGTCCACACATCTTGACAAGAAATAATCCTCAAAACATTTTTTTTCCTGCTTTGAGTGCCCAAATATCATGAACTCAGTTTTTGATAAATTTGAAGCAAAATAGTTACGAGAAAACCATGCATCAAGGTTTTCATCAGATGTTTTCTGTTATCATCAGATTTTCAATAAGCAAAGAAGGATTTGGAGCATTTACTGTCACTGCAATATCATCTACAAAACTACAGAAGATATCTTCAGGAGGTAAACATATATGTAAATCATTAATCTAAATAAGGAATAATAAGGGCCATAGTAGAGACCCCTGAAATACACCAACATTATCTATAGAACTAGGGCCTGATACGTGGCCATTTACATCGACATGAATTTTTCAGCCATGCAAGTAAGATTTTAATTCAAGTCATTTACCTCTAATTCCTAAATTATTAATTTTTTTAAGTTAAATTATGTGATTTATGCCTTTTTCTTGTCATAAAAAAGAGTTTTATGACATTTTTTGCGGGGAGTTGTTAATGGGTAATTGTCTGGGGTGAATTTTCACCAGGATTGAATTGTCCAGAGGATATATATGTAGGGGGGCAGGTCCGAGGAGGTGGAGCTAGGTATCCTGACATTATTTAAAAGCAATCAGAAATTATATAAAAAAAACAAATTTTTTCAACTGAAAACAAGGAGTAAGATTGAAACTTATAACAAACAGAAAATACTATGTATATGAGAAGGGTTACCCCCTCCTCAACACCTCGCTATTTACTCTAAAGTTTAAATTTTGTCTCAATTCTTTAAAAACAACTCTTGAAACCTAAGGGTCGTTCAATTAGAACAATAAGTAACTTATCGGTTTATAATAAGTAACTTATAAATTTTGTTAAAATGCTGAAAAACCATAACATGAAGAGCAAAGTGTTGAGGAGGGGGGCAGCCCCTTCCCCCATACACAAACTAATTTCTGTTTGTTTTAAGTTTTAATGTTGTGCTCTTACTATCAGTTGGAAAAATTTGTTTTTATTTGTTTATTTAATGAAGCTTAGAGACAAACATTTATCTAAAGGCAATACAAAAAGCATGTAAATTAAAGCAAAAGTATATAAAAGTGAAAAAAGTAAAAAAATACAAAAAACAATTGCCTACTTACCAAAACTAATATATAAACTCCCAGCATCCAGTTCTGTTGAACAATGCTGAAGTGTTGGATGAATATTTTTAACAATATTGACAAATTTGAACTTGGTTATCAAACACCAAAATACTTAATGCCTTTACACTCAGTGTTTATAAAAAGTAACACAATATCAAATAATTTGTTCAAAGTAAAACACTAAAAATAAGATTAAGAAAATCAAATAAAATTTTTAATTCTATATTTTCAATTTAATTTAGAATACCAAAACTCAATACATTTGATATCTTTATACTTCATGACTGTAAAAAAAATTTAATACTTTTCAAAGGGACAGCTAGATAAATACAATCACTCCTGAAAAAAAAAAACAATAATAAAACACAAAAAAACATACCTGTTCAGGGGGAAAATACAGAAATTCCCAGTATTCTTTCAGGGCAAACCTTTCTGATTATAGTGGCTTCCTATATCCACTCATGGGTACTCTTTTAATGCAAGCAAAAGGTAAGGGCATATTATATTTTTACCGAAATTGCCCCTTTAAGTCGTTTTCCTTGTGTTTTCTATAATTATACAAACCTTCTTATGTAGCCTACTAATAACTGTACTAATCACTAATAAACAGATACATGTTTAGGATCATCATAAAAAGCTGATTCTTTGATTGAATGTTATCAATAGTTTGGCTCTTATACTTTCATCATTGACAAGGACCATTATTTGCATACCATTCATTACTATGAAGAATTTGATTTTTTTTTTTTTTTTTTTTTTACTCAAACCAAATCATATAAAAAAATATTTGTGGAAAACTTGAAAGGGGTCACTCAATCACAAATTAGAACTTACATTTTCCTTAGTTGGCCATATTAGCCAAGTGGATTGGTATGCTGGATTTAGGATCCTTTGTCCAAGAGGGTGAGGTTTTGAATCCCAGTGCACCCAATTATTTGGTTTGGGATGGGGGTCAGTGATGAAACTCTGTAAGCTCAGCCAGAGTCGGCCCAGCTCTAAATAGGTACCTGGAGAAATCTAGGGAAGGTAAACAGGAAGGGTTTGCAAAAGCACAGGATGGTTGGCTCCAAGCCCCCCATTGCACTTCCTGGCTGAAGAGCCAAGAAACAGAGATCAGCACCACCAGTAGGGACTGTAAAGTTCAATGCCATATTCTTTACCTTTTTTTTCTTATTAAGGGTCAAAATCTATAAGCATTTTCTACAATTAGCCAAGACTTGATGACCATAACTATTCAATTTTAATTCACAGTCCAATCTGAGTGCAATTGATAGTCCAAGTCAGCCAACAATGGGGCAATGCACATTTTTTCCATGATTTTTCCCTATTCTGCTCTTTTTCCTTTGGTTCCTTATAATTGCTTTATAGTTTCAAATTTCCAGGGTGGGCCATGTTCATGGTCTATACCTGTCTCCTATTGATGCCAACCTCATCAAAAGAGCGTATTTCTGGGAGGCTGATGCTGCTTGTTATAACCAACCATCTTGCATACTCTATATGAATTTTTTGTGCTGAGGTGTCAGCTTCAAACCACCAAAGAATGTTCATTACAGACCCTACCCATCTTGTGGTCACCATTACCAAGTCAGCTTAAATTACACCTCTCCAGCAGACCTCATCTTTCTCTTTAGCTGTAGATTTTGAAAACAAAATTCTTATGACCTTTTAAACTTTAAAAGCCCTACGTCTATTAAGATTTTTTCAAAATTTAAGAAATAGTTGTGCAAATCAAAAGTATATATACTAGAATAGAACAATAGTGTAAGGCTCACCACAGTATCCCTGTGCCTCTTTTGTGCTGACAACCTATTTCTGAAGATTTCACTTATATAACACAAAGATTGTCCAGGGTCAAAATTTTATCTGACATAACTTTCATAAAAAAACAATCCAAACTAGACTGTCTGATTTAACACCACCAAGAATGGTTGAGCTCCTGTCCAAAAAACCATACCACTTTGCTGATGACACAAGAACAAAAATCTCCATTGCAAAAGAAAAAGCTTTCAGAAACTAGCCAACCTAACCTGCCATGTCATGTCTTTCTTTTGTGTTAAGCTGCTTGTTCTATTACAAAAAAGTGTCTATCAAGAAACAATTTATGAAAACAGTGTTAAGCATGGTAAAAATAATTTTGGATTTCTTTATCCATTTGGATTGTGAATAATCAATGCCTTTGGATTATTTAGGTTTAACAAAACAGATTTCAAATCAAATAGCAAGTTTGTAACTGATATTTTAACCATTTTTTATGCCCAAAAATTAAAAAAATATCATCTTTTGGGGGTCCATAAATGGCTTTAAATTGAATTTCTAAGTAAACCAATTACTATATTCTAAAAGTGCATGAAAGAATGCATCAACTGATATGTTCACCTAATTTCTGGGTCAGTAATGGAAAAATCTCTAGGCTACTTTTCTCCATTCCTAAATGTTTTATTCATTTAAATCAGTAAAGTTCTTAAACAGCTAGTTCTTGCTTATCTCAGAAAAAGGAAAACAAAACATGTGCAAATACATTTCATTACTTTAGAAACAAACCATTGATATGGTTTAAAATTTGACCCAAATCTATTGAAATGGTTTAAAATTTGACTTGAATAGCAGGAACTGCATTTTCGGAACTAAAGCCAAAGAAACTGAAAATTAAGGTACAATGTCATTTTTTCAAAATTCTAATAGGCATAGACCTATCAAGTAAACCAATTTCTAAGGCTTTTGAATCAGAAGAGGGTAGACAGAGTAGCTTGGCAATACCTTCCCAAGTAGGTATTTGGTCTTGATTTATTACTGAGTGTTTCATTTCCCTAGCATAATCACTGTTAAGTAACTGGGCTAGGTAACTACAACACCACTATATCCTCAAGGTCCAAAACAGTGGTCCTGATCTCTGTTTTGTATCCCTTTACCCAGGAAGTACAATAGTGGGTAAATATATGAATATCTATATTATTAACTTACCTGTAAAGTGGGCATATGACTTGATGCCTTTTTTATGCTCTTTATGAATATAATAATAACTTATATTGCAAATTTCAATTTAAGCACTTTCTGATCTAAACTAACCTAATCTAACCTAATTATAAATAGTTTTGGCACTGAGAAAATGTAATATTCTATTGTCAACAATGTCCAAGAAAACAGCACTGAGAAAACATAGTATTATTTTATCAGAAAATGACCAATAACTCATACTTTAGTTTGAATTTTGTCATTTTTAAGAGACCAAAAAGTGCTTAAATATGAATTTTATAATAGAACCGATTATTTTACTTGCAAAGAGCACAAAAAAGGGTATTGAGTGGTATGTTCACTTTATTGATAAGTCAATAATATGGACAGTCATATATTTACCCAACTACTTTCATTATAATGTCAAAGAAATTTTGTCTGAAATCAATTTTAACTCTATCCTATGCCTTATTTTTCTGGTTCACTACTCTATCATATCCTTCAGTTTTTGTGCCCTTGATTCAAGGCTAGCGCCTAGCCTACCTGAGAGGGTTCTGTACATTTGATTGTACTGGATTCAAGGCTAAGAGAGTCTAATGGATTCCCAAATTGTTTCACTGTTAAAGCTTTTGAAAGATATGAAGCTAATCTGATCCCATTCGTCTTAAAAGGGCTTGCCGCTTTCATGGCGTTTGAGAAGATTGTCATGTTTTATGGATTTAAATTTTCGTTGATATCTAAACATTGTTATCAATGTAAAATGACAACATTAATGTATTTGTTGTATAGAAAAATATAAATCTAGCGAATCATAAATCCTCCTCACATTGACCTGGTAATACTTGGAAAATTTTCTTATATTGAACGTAACTGTATGTAAAAGTATTGAAGCAATTTAGTCATGTGTTGAGGAGCACTGGCCCCATTATTGAATTACACTATATAATGAAGCACAATATTTGTTTTCAAGAATCTTAAAGTACAAAAAATAAAATTTTTTAAGATAAATGTAAATTTCAAAGGCGTGCGAGAATTTGTGGACGTATCGTGATATACGTATTGTGATTTGGTGCTATTGTTTTTTCTCAAAAATGGTTGGCCAAAATTAAAACTTGTAAAATAGACTTTAGATATAACAATTAATTTTGATAAAATAGTGCCGAGTAAGCATCATTTTCTAAATTTTATCTTGATTCTTTTCCTCTTGATTAAAGACAATAAGATATTTGGTAATTTTACAACCATAGCCATTTCCAAAAATTTCCACAAATGTACTAAATGGGTTTTCAATTTAGCCGACATTTTTCAAAGAAAGCAAGAAGATAAAGTCAAGCATTTCTCCAAAACTAAGTAAATTATTTCTTGTTTGCAAGTCCATCCTCTTTATTGAAGATATTTCTTGGATGTAAACTTTCTCTTTACTATAATATTCTACCTTTTTATGGTTTAGTTTTATTATTAAAACTTTTCGGTCTTTTCTACCGGATGCCAAAATCCAACGTCGATTTTAATTGTAAATTATAATCTGTGAAAAAGTGTATATGAGTGAAAGCTGACTGTGCGATCCTTTACCTTTTATATTTTATATTTTTTTTTATTTAAAGGCTTTCATTAAAATATGTAACATAATAAGCTGTTGCATCTTCATGAGGCCTGATGGATAGTAAAAGAAAGCTAAATTATTTACCTTAATTAATTAATTACCTTAATTTGCACTTCGGAGCAAATTAAGATCTGTAGATCTGTTGAATGCTCCTGAGTTGAGTCGGTGATGTCTCATAGCAGGTATGAGCAGGACGGAATGTCCCACTCATACTTCCAGTCTTTCGTGGCCCACTCTTTATCCAGTGCCTTCTTGAATGCTTCGGGGGTGGGGGCTGAGACAGTTGCTTCACACAGTTCATTCCAGGGGTTGACGACTCTGTTGGTGAAGAAACTTTTTCTGGCCCTGGTTCTGACTGACTGCTTGAACAGCTTCTTTGAGTGTCCTCTGGTGCACTGTGGGGGGCCTGGGTGGATGGGCAGGATCTTGGCATATGATGAGTTCAGCAATTTGCGGGTCATCATCATATCGCTACGGTTGCGCCTGTACACGAGGGTAGGGAGGTTGAGAGCCCGTAAACGATCTTGATAAGGTTTGTCTCCAAGGTTTGTGATGGCCTTGGTTGCTCTCCTCTGGACTCCCTCAATTAGCCTGACATCTCCTTTGTATGTTGGGAAGGCAGCGCACATGCCAAAATCCAAAACGGGTCTGACTAGTGCCTTGTAAAGTTTCAGGAAAACTAGTGGGGATCTGCTGGTAACTGTTCTTTTGATCAGACCTAAGTTTGTGTTGGCCTGGGACACGCTCTTGATGGTGTTGGCATGGAACTTGAAAAGGCTGTCAACGATGACCCCAAGGTCACGTTCCTCTGTGCTGGTCTTGATGGGTGGATCGGAGTTGGAGGCATGTTCATGCATATGGTATTGGGCGCATGGGTTTGAGGATCCAAAGTGTAGCGTGCTGCACTTGCTTATATTGAACGATAAGAGCCATTTGTCTGCCCACAGCTGGATTTTCTGGACGTCTGTTTGCAGGGATTTTACATTCACTGCTCCAAATAGCTTTGAGTCGTCAGCATAGAGAGACAATTTGTTTTCCACCTCGCTGAATATATCATTGATGTAGATGTTGAACAGTGTAGGACCAAGAACAGTTCCCTGCGGTACTCCACTGATGACATCACAGGGCTTGGAAAAGACCTTTTCACCTCCAGCACCAAATAGCCTGACTCTCTGGGTTCGTCCTGACAGGAAGTCCATAAGCCAATTAACCAGGTTGGGGTGTAACTGGGCAGCAGTAAGCTTTTCTCTTAGCCTTTTGTGTGGGACTTTATCAAAGGCCTTAGCAAAGTCTAGTAAAACTAGGTCCACTGGCAATCCTTTGTCAAGCAAATCTGTAATGATGTCATATGTTTCCAGTAAATTTGTTTCAACTGACTTTCCTGGTTGAAACCCATGCTGATTAGGGGATAGGATATTGTTGACTTTCAGATGTTCCAGTATTGTATCATTGACCACTCTTTCAAGGATTTTTGCGACTACTGATGTGAGACTTATAGGTCTGTAGTTTTCTGCTTTAAGTCTGCTGCCTTTTTTGAATATTGGGGTCACAAAAGCAGTTTTCCAATCAGATGGGACAGATTTGGCATTAATAGACTTTTGGAATAGGTCAGACAGTGGTCCTGCGATGATGGTTGCCAGTTCCTTCAGCAGTTTTGGGTGTAAGTGATCTGGTCCAGCCGATTTATTCGTGTCAAGATTTTGAAGCCGTTTGAGGATGTTGGAGGGGTCGATGCTGACTTGCTCCATCGTTGTGGGGGCTTCATAGCCCGGGCAGTTTGGCAGGGGGCCTTCCGGTTCACAGGTGAAAACTGAAGCAAAGTGCCTATTTAGTTCGTTTGCTACATCAGTTATGTTGGTTACGGTAGTGCTACAGGGTTTCACCAGTCTGGAGATAGTTCGACGGGAGTGGTTCTTGCTAGAGACATAATTCCAGAATTTTTTAGGATTTGTCTTACTTTCTTTGGCAAGATTGGACTCCAGATTTTCGTAGAGTTTTCTGGTGAGGTTTCTCAGCTTGTTTCGTGCCTTGGTGAATTTTATGTGTTGCTGCAGGTCTCCTGACTGCCTGAACTTTTTCCATGACCTCTTTTTCCTGTTTATTTCTCTTTTGATGTCTTTTGTCATGTAGGGGAGGGATCTAGGTTTTGGTTTGAAACTGGTCTTTGTGTGGGCATCCTGAGCTTTCAGTAAAACATCCTTGAATTTGGTCCATTGTTCGTCAACTGTGCCACTTAGTACATTCGGCCAGTCTGTAGTGGATAATTCATTTCGAATAGCAATGTAGTCGACAAACACTTTTTTGACTAGCTTGTTCTTAAGTACCTTCACTTTCAGCATGAGCTCTATAGTTAGGTGATCGCTTTAACCAAGGGGTGGTGAGTAATCAATACTTTGAACTAAGCTTTTGTCATTCAAGATAACCAGGTCAAGTATTGTTGGGCGCTGAAACAATCTGTATCTAGTTGGTTGGTCAACTATCTGGTGTAGGGACAATTCACTGAGGCAATTTAGGAAAGGCTGTTGCTTGTCTTGTTCGGTTGGAGTGGCACCATATCCAAAACCGTTTATCCAGTTTATAGATGGAAGATTGAAATCACCGGTAATAAGCAGATGTCCTTTGAGGTTCGAATTTAGTGTGCATATTATTTCTGCTATTGCTTGTTCGGTTACAAATTGGGATGGGGCTGAGGGACTTCTGTAGATGCATCCGATTCTGACTGTCTCTGACACATGGCTCCCTGGCACACATAGATCAAAGCAAACTGCCTCAACAAAGGGGCAAAGGAGAGGAACATCAATTATCTTTGTATTGTATCCTGCTTTAGCGAGGGCTAGTGTTCCTCTTTTGCAACCCTGGGACGAGAGATTTGAGAGAACTTGGTAACCCGGGATTTTCACATGGGAATCGTGAAGTTTGTTACAACTGTTTTTAGGGCAGACTTCAGTCAGTAAGATCACATCGAACTTTTTTGAGTCAATTAGGGTTTTTAGTTCATCAATTTTGTTGGGCAACTGGTCAACATTAGTAACACATACACTAAAGTCAGAACTTACGGTTGCTGGTTCTGGTTGGCTTCTGTCCAGTATGGTTTGTCTGTTGTTATTTTCACCAGAGTCACTTTCTTCCTCAACAGAAACAAAGCTCAAGTCTTCTTCTTCTTCCTGGGAAGCCTCCGCAGTTACAAACGAGTCTGAGGAATTGTCACTAATAGTGTCACTAAGGGTTACATCAACATTTTTATTTTTACCAGGAAAAGCAGAACTAATTACACTATACACTAATGGTGGGGTGAAAATTGGAATCACACCACCATTGCTTCCGGGTTTTTTTGGACGATTTTGTTGCCCCTGATAACCAGATCGAGTTCACCGTTGGAGACACGATCACGCAGTTCTGCCAATAGTAATTTTCTACTGTCCCTGTCAGCTTTAACTTTGTCGTGGCGGAACTGTACAGCATCTTTGTTATTTCTTCTTTTGTAAGACGTGTTCACGATTTTCCTGGGCAACGAAGGGTTGTTAACCGTGAAGACAGTTGGTACGGTGGTTTTGGGCGGATCTTGAGCAGACGCTGAAGAAGGTCGCTTATTCAGCCTCCTTACATTTGTGACAGTAACAAGCATGCCGTATTCTTTCTGTAGGAATTCCTCGATGAAGGCTTTATCGGCTGTGTTTTGCGCTTCAACTGACAGAGAAGGGTTGATTGGGACCCCGAATGCGATAAGATTTTTGAGATTCTGGTTAATCCAGTTTCATCAATTTCATCTCCTTGAGATTTGCTAGTTCCATCAAGATCATCCTTTCAAGTCTCTCTATTTTGAAGTCATAGCATCCTCCAGGGAAGTTCTCAAGCATATAAAGAGCTTGATTAGAAGAAAGATCTAGTGTATTTTTATTGGGGGGATTTAAAGTTAATCCTGTGTTTGCGGGTAGTAGGAAAGGTAAGGCGAGGGCCCTTTTTGCAATTAAGATATCTACCAGAACAAGTTGTTAGGTTTCAACCAAATTAATTAGAAAATAAGGGCTGTCATCGGGTTCACTGCCGAGCACAAAAATATGTTTGATACTTCGGCTCAAACTGTGGCAAATGTGCCTTCAAAATATATTCAAACACGCTGAAAAAAAATAGTTTCACATCTCGTAAGAACACAATTCAACAACGTAACTTCTATTCTTCAAAAATTGCAATATAATGGAAATAAAACATTCAACTGAATTACAAGATGTAGTAGCCCAATTTCACAGCAGTTTAAAGGCAACGAATCATTCGATAAATTTTTACTCTGAAATCCTGCCAGATTTTTCGCTGAAGTGACGATAACAAGATTCCGCGCCTCAATTGGCAGCAGTGTCAAAGACGAGTGAAAATGCATGTTAATGAATAATCTGCATTTGGTATTAGTTATAAAGGTGTGACATGTTAGGGAACTAAGTTATGTTTCTGTTTTACTAACATCTAAGACTAACATCTCATATTATTGTTGTGAAGAAACTCGACGTGTCTCAATAACAATAGTCTATTGCCCTGGACTGTATAATATACGCTAACTTTACTAGCCCATCCTACTTAGTTTGTTGTGTTAATTCAAATCTTACTACTTAATCATGATGATGAGTGATGCCCATATGGGCATGAAAATTGATCATGTTCCTATGTCTGCTTTGTCAAGTGGCTCAACAAATGGAAGTGGATCATCACCTTTACCTGGTGGCATGCCTGGAAATGCCCAAAATATTGCAGACTACCTTGCTCAGTTGCTTAAGGATAAAAATAAATTAGTGGGCTTACCAAATTTCTTTACACATGTTGAAAGACTTCTTGATGAAGGTGAGTTCAGACTATTTTATCAGGACAAAAGTTACAACTACTACTTTCATTTTGTTAAGATGTTTCCTTCTGAGGAGGCCTGAATATATAATATTATCATAAAGACACAACAGTAGAGTAGTAGTCTACTATCAATTTCCCTGTTTGATAAATTTGTATTGGTTGACAGGGTAACCACAAGATGAAAGAAGTTTGTAGTGTCCTAATGCATAAAAACATAACTTTTGAGAGGAAAATATCTTCTCAGGGCACAGTACAGTTAATTTGCTATCAAGACTGGCACTTCAGGAGGGGGGGGCAGTTGTCTCCTCTGAATTTCAAACAATATATTTTTATGTAATTTGATTGAAAATAAAACAAATTCTGAGTCTCAAAACATTTTCCTGTAGCCTCATTTGTGCTGTGAATTTAATGTTAAAGGTATAGTATTGTCCAGAAATTAGGTAGAGAAAAAATGCAGGGTGGTTGATGTCTGCTTGGTAATATGGAACTGAGAGTTTGATCTCAGTTGCAGGGTCTGTACTTTGATTCCATTTATAATACAAAGCATCTCCATGATAATAAAAAAAGGAGAATAGAATATTGTCTGTTCAGTACTTTTTCCATATAAAGTAATTGCTGCTGTAATAATTGCATCCAAGGTTCCCAACCTATTGGGGTAAATTTAGCCCAAGTATATTTATGAAATAAAGCAAAAAGTTTGCTGTTTTTGTTGATTGGCTTTATTTGGTACTATGAACCATTTTGATGAGAAATAGGCACAAAAATTTAATGGTAACAGGGGCAGATCTAAGATTTTCTTTAGGGGGAGAGGGCACATATTAGGTTGCTTGGATAAACTTGCAAATAAAGAAATACCTGCAATTTAAAGGGAACAGCAACAATTATGCATCATATGTCTATAGTGGAAATGGTTGTAAATTTGATCTAAAATCTGGTGAAGGTTAATTTTCTGATAAATATGTTGAAATTAAAATGATATAAAATATTGATACAAAAAATAATATGTTATAAAAACCATTCTATATATAAAAAAAAAACTGTTTGCCATCTATAAATAAATGATATTTAAAATTTCTATATAATTTTTTGCCTTTGCACTTCTAACCACTATAGCGAGTGAGTTAAGCTTTTTATTGTAAAAAAAATAGTCATGAACCATCTTTTGGGGTTATGCACTCTTTGTGACAATTTTGTATAGGTCAAACCATTTAGCATGTCGTCTAACTTTGCAGCATCACTTAGTAACTGTGATAGTAATGAAGAGTAGGAAATGAGGATAAAGATAGAACTTGTATGTTGGTAAAAGATATATCAAACATTAAATGCTAGTTCTTTTAGGAATGTACCAAGAAAACAGAATGAAGACATAGAAATGCATAGAAGATATTTAAAACAAGGGTTTTAAGTATAGACAATAAAGCATTAACTAATAACTGTTTAAAAAAAAATAGTGTTTTAATTAACAGTGTCAACTTTGTCAAAATCTCAAAAAATTACTAATCAAAATGTTACTTGGCATAACAATGTAGTGTATTTTTCCACGTTTTAAAGTTCAATATATTTCACTTAAAATACAGAATTCACAATTTTATAAGAAAATGTCCATTTCTCTATTTCCATTCCTGCCATATCTGTTTACTACACAGTTGATGTCTACCTCAATAATTTGGTGAATGTTTGTAATGGCTAGTCCTGTCAGTAAAGTTTTGTCAATTTAGAGCTCTTTGTTAGTATTTCCTCTTCTATTCATCCAAAAATATTTAATTAAATACCATAGTCATCAGAAAAATATGACCTCTAATAAAGATGCTTGTAGTTATTTACTTTAAACTAAGTATATGATTAAAAAAACTCCTCAAAAAACGAATAATTATGGGTTTGTTATTTTTGTATTTAATAGGTATAGATAGGTGAATTAAATTCTCAGGGTTTTAATCTTGAGATTTTCAGATATTCAATTCAAACGTTTAAATCTTCATACATCTTTTGAGAACAAAAATAAAAATTTGAAATTTGACTCAGATTTAGCATTAAGTAAGAGAATTGTCCTGTTAAAATTTTGATTTATAAACAACTAGTTGTGGAAATATGATTGAATGGCATGTATCAAAATAAGTATAAAAATCCTCAGCAGTATATATAGCAGTTTAGACAGTTTTATGGACAAATATTTGAAACCCCAATACAAGAACATAACTATATTTTGTGACTGGTTGGTATTGAGAAGGTGAAATATTCTGAAGTAATATTGTAGTTACATTCTGTTTTTGTGGTTAACTCAAGTAGTTGGAATTTGGACTATTTATCAATATTTTATTAGTAAATGTTTGAAAAAAATTGACGCCATTCCACTCAGAATTCAGAGACTCGTCTATACCAGCTAGGTAAAAAAGAAGATAAGCGCATAATTATTTGGCTTCTTTTATGAACAATTTTTCGAAAATTTATTTTTCTTAAATGAATACTTCAACCTTGGAAGGAGTATTTCAACTTGTATACTTAATTTTAAGTATACACGTATGTGAACTTTTATTAGATTTCTAAAGAGTTTGGCCTTTATTTTAATGTTTAAGGATGAATGGATGAGGTGATATGTCATATAATGTCGAGCTTTAGTTAGATGAGAATAGGCAGTAAAGTGGCCACCATTTCCTCACCAAAATCCAAAACTTATTATTTGTAATTAATAATTTTGCACTTCTCATACATTTGCTTTCTGTTATACAAATCCCCTTAAAAACAACAATGTTGTAAAAACCACCCCGCTTTGAGGCCTTGCTATGGCCTCAGTGCCATAGCAAGACTCGAAAACAAATTTTGAAGTAAAAAGAAGTAAATATTTTGCCCTGTTGTGACAGCACAATCCTGAAATATAATTTTGACAGCCTAAAGAAGTTAGCATTTTATATTTCCTCTCCTTGTTATTACGAAATGAAGATTTTTGCCTCCCAGTTGGCTTTTGTGGTAATGTGGACAGATACCCTTGATAAACCTAAATTTAATTAAATACTTTTTGGCGGTATGCAACATAATTAAAATCTAACAGAGACCACACAAATTGACTTAAACCTTGTTTCAATCTTGCTTGCAAAAAGAAACAGCCTTAACAATCTAAAGCTTATTAAAAATCAATTGCAAAAAAATAACTTTCATCTAAGTTCAAACCAGAGTAAGCAGTCCCAACCACAAATCTACCACCATGTTTGGGTGGGGGGGGGGGGGTGCAACCCACGCCCCTGGATCCGCCACTGAATGGTAAACCGGAAAAATCAGCAGGCTGTATATAGTTGAGGGCTATATTTTGTACTATTGAGGTGGAGGAGGCCAGTATAGCAATGACAGCATCAATTAATGCATTTGGAAAGAACTTTGAATAGAGAATCTAATGGTTTGCTTATCTTTTTCCTTTCTCATTTCTGCCCTATGGTGTACCTTTGTCACTTCTCTTTTGAGGGGAAGAGGATGGAGATACACGCTTCAGAATAGCCTTACATGGTAAAATTTAGACTGTGGACCTGTTCCTTAAAGTATCATTTGGCTAACTTTGCTACTTTCAAAGACAGCAAAATGCCTTTCACCTTAAACTTTACCAAAAAAGAAATATACCCCTTGATTTTCCCTTTGATGCTCTTTCCAAATATCATAAGGTCAATGTCACTTATAGTTTATTACAGACAGCAGACAGGGAAAAACATAGCATTAGATACCCCATTCAATGCTTTTTCCAAATGAAAACCATAGCCATCACAATTTGCAGTTGAGTCACAATGCTGTTGAGTTAGTTTAGTCAAGATTTCAGGAACAGATTTGCCACTCAAATTGAGGCCCAAGAAATGGTTCTAAGTAACAACCTTTGTGGTTTTCCTCTTCTGATATATTTGTTTTTTTTTTGTGAACTGCAAAAAATGTAGTGCTAGTTCAATAAATCTTTCAGCACTAGATTCTATAGGTTCAAATAAAGGCAGGTCTGTTGAGGAAAGGGTGTTCGAACTAATAGCTATACTTCATTCCCACTTGTAAGGTTTAATGGATTCTAGGAAAATTGGTGGTGCTGATTATGCTCAGTCCTTCTTATGGTGGTGGTTTGAAAATCATGCACTTTGCAAAATTATCTTCTTTGAAGAAATACGTTTGTTCACTCTGACTTGTCCCTAGAAATGGATTGGAGAAAACTACATATTCAAAGAGCAACAGAAATGTGTTCTTTAACATCTAGTAAACTCCTTAGAATATGATAGAAGTGTTTTAATTTTCTGGTACACATAAATACAAATTTTTCTGTGTCATTCTCAGTAAATAGGCGATCTAATATGAGATATTTCACTGTCTCTGCTTTCTGAAACAGAGGGTATATCATGCTATCTCATGAGTAGACAAGAAATGGGTTTTGTTCTAGCATGCTCTTGCCATAGTCTGAACTGTATTTTTCCGTGTTATCGTAATTTACTGTAAAGCTCCTTCCTAAAAATTAGGTGCAAGTTGCTAGGAACAGTTCATTTCTATGTTTCTGTTTAGAATGACTGATGTTGTGAACAGGACTTGGTGTAAGTGACCTTGATGTCTCTAAATAGTAAATAGTAACAATAGCGTCTTTAGGACTAAAGACCACTTGTGTATTACCAGGTATGCCTGAATGACCAAATACCCATTGTGTACAATTAGCTGTATTTCTTGATTCAGAATTTTTTTGCAGAGGTGAATGATAAGTAAGGATCCGTCCTGATGATTTTCTTGATATCAAATTTTTGTTAGGGATTTGAATTGAATTCTTATATCAGAGCTGATTCTGGTTTCTGCACCTGATTTCTTTGCTGATTCTTCACCTTATGAAACAAAGCTGACAGCTCCAGTGAGGCAAACACTTTTATTATGAAAACAATAAATTTTGCACAAATCCTTAAAAACAGAAACGCAAAAGGAAAAAGAAATGCAGCTTCAACTCCACTGTTGGCCTGGCCGCTGTTGTCAGTGGCAATATATGTGTGAAATTGAAGGGAAGCAGAATATTAGTCTAATTGATTTTTTTCAAAAGTTAATATTTGGGCTCGCTGAAAACTAATCCTTACAGTAGACACCATCCTGGCCCTTATTATACCCTTAGATTCATTTTTACCATTTTTTTTTAGCTATGAGAATTTTTGCCCTATTCAAATTGGAGCTGAGAAAGGTATCCACGAGATCTTATCCTCACCCTTTCTTTACTTGTTCAAAGTTAGGACTCACGTTTCCAAAGTTAGACCCACTCGAGAGCACATGCTCCAAAAGTTATTTTGGTGATTATCTTTCCAGATAAAGTTATATCTGGAAAGATGTGCAAATAGGAAATTGGAAATTCCTTATTTTTTCACAGATCCAGTCCTGAAAGTTTCATCAACCTAGCTCAACCTTCCAAGATTGCAAAACAGCTGATTTAGAACCTTATATTTTATTATAGCAAGGAAGCTACTAAAGTTTTACCTATAACTAGATTTTATATTATGGTCGGCAACTATTTCTTAGCTGTAACTGTATTTATGGTTCTGCCCTTGCATGGTCTTTGTTGCATTTATTGCATTCTAACTTCTTACGTTCATGATGTTCTTAATATCAGCTGGTCCATAGAAAGGATTTCCAATATTTTTGAAATATTAAACCAAGGATACGCTAATATAGGCCAAGATTTTAACCCTGAAAGATGAGAAATTTTTCAACTAGAAAAACTCGTCTCGACCCTCTTGAATCTGTCTAGGGGGGCTCTGCAGCCAAACCTGTCAAGCAGATAACATAGTTGGTACTCCCTATTTGCTCATATCTTAAAGCCACTCGTCAGCTGCTTTACAATTAAAAAATTGGAAGTGGTTTACATTTGTCTAAAGACTTCGCAGATCTTGAAGTTTGATTAATTGGTCGCCTGGTAGATTATGTAGAAATAATGTATGTACAAATGTTTTAAATTATTCTTCAAAAACCAATCAAATCATGTATAGAAAACAAAGTATAAAAATCTTATATCAATTTAAATCACCTGCCTGAATCGGAGCCATAGCCCGATTTCTCTTCTAACTTTAAAGGAAACTATTGATGCAATTCCTTTATCAAAGGATTAAATAAAAAAAAAACTAGTTTTTTTTAACTGAAATTAAGGAGCGACTTTAAAACTTAAAACGAACAGAAATTACTCCATATATGAAATGGGTTGTCCCCTCCGCAATCCCTCGCTCTTTGCGCTAAAGTTTTTAATTGTTTTAAAAAGTAGAATTGTGGCAAAGAGTCAAACTTTAGCGTAAAGAGCGAGGGATTGCGGAGGGAACAACCCATTTCATATACGGAGTAATTTCTGTTCGTTTTAAGTTTTAATGTCGCTCCTTACTTTCAGTTAAAAAAACTAGTTTTTTTTTTATTTAATTTCTGAACGTTTTTGAATTAATGTATGTTTGATTTTGGCTCTCCGCACATAAATTATTGAAATGAAATTAGTATATTAATTTTTTTTGGCTAAATGACTTTCTCTTAGTTTTGATCAGACGATTTTGAGAAATGAGGGGGTAAGGAAGGAGGCCTAGCTGCCCTCCAATTTTTCGGTTACGTTAAAATGCAACTATAAATTTTAATTTTTAACGAATGTTTTTATTAGTAAAAAATATACGTAACTTAAGAATTAACTTACGTAACAAACTTTTATATTCTTATATTTTTATTATGTGTACGAGGGGGTTTGTACCCTCGTTAATACCTCGGTCTTTACACTTAATCGTAAGTTTTGTTCAAATTCTTTAAGAATGACCCCTGAATCAAAAAGGCCGTAGAATAAATAGTTGAAATTACTAAAAATATTTTAGCATAAAGAGCGAGGTATTTATCTCCTCCTAAATACATCGCTCTTTATGCTAAAGAATTTTAGAACCCCTCATATGCGTTATAATCTCTGTTCGTTTTAAGTTTCAATGCTATTCCTTAATTTCAATTGAAAAAAAACGTTTTCATGTTTATTTTTTCATTGTTTTTTATAGTAATGCTGGAAAATCCTGCGCCCTTTTCATTGAATTTTTCTTCCCCCATGACATATTCCTCCAAGGAAAGATCCTCCCACATAGCCCCCTCCCATCAACCCCACCCCAAACCAAAAAATCCCCATGAAAACGTCTGTACACATCCCAATAACCATTACTATATGTAAACACTGGTCAAAGTTTGTAACTTGCAGCCCCTCCCCCAGGGATTGTGGGGGAGTAAGTCATTCCCAAAGACATAGTTATTATGGTTTTCGACTATGCGGAACAAAATGGCTATCTCAGAAATTTAATCCATTGAATTTTCGAAAAAAATTAGCCTGGGAGGGGGCCTAGGTGCCCTCCAATTTTTTGATCACTTAAAAAGGGCACTAGAACTTTTCATTTCCGTAAGAATGAGCCCTCTTGCGACACTCTAAGACCACTTGGTCGATACGATGACCCCTGGGGAAAAAAAACAAACAAATAAACACGCACCCGTGATTTCTCTTCTGGCAAAAAAATACGAAATTCCACATTTTTTTAGATAGGAGCTTGAAATTTTTGCTATAGGGTTCTCTGATATGCCGAATGCGATGGTGTGATTTTCGTTAAGATTCTATGACTTTTAGGGGATGTTTCCCCCTTTTTTCCAAAATAAGGCAAATTTTCTCAGGCTCGTAACTTTTGATGACAAAGACTAAATTAATTGAAACTTATATATTTAGAATCAGCGTGAAAATTCTATTCTTTTGATGTATCTTTTAGCATCAAAATTCCGTTTTTAGAGTTCCGTTTACTTTTGAGCCGGGTCGCTCCTTACTACAGTTCAACTGTTTGATAAGATCATAGGGTGCACAGACACACAGGGGAACTATTATAAGCTTCATCAGAGATTCCGGTACTTGCGCA
Source organism: Artemia franciscana (assembly GCF_032884065.1). NCBI lineage: Eukaryota > Metazoa > Arthropoda > Branchiopoda > Anostraca > Artemiidae > Artemia > Artemia franciscana. The sequence continues at coordinate 25,752,835 of NC_088863.1, read as the reverse complement.
TTATGCGCCACTCAACTGCATCACGTAAGTAGAAATTAAGTAGAACCGGTTTCTTCGTTAGTTTCTTTCAGCTTAGCGTGAAACAAGACCAAGACAAGCGAATATAGAATTTGGGCTATATATTTGCACATTGGGGGTGGGGGTAAAGTATTTGGACAGTTTGAAGCTGGAAAAAATTCTTACTTCATAATGTGAAGAATAAACGTACCTAACAATTTTGCCTGCAAACCCGCTATACCCTACCCCATCCCCCTAATGTGCAGATATGTAGTCCAAATTTGTTTCTATAGTATTATATTTTCATCATATTTGGTGATGTTTCATTAGGATTAAGCCCCAAAGAAACTGGCTCTGATTAAATGAAGCACTTGATTTTCGTGTAATACACAAGTATCGAGATTCCTATCCTTCGATTACTCTGTAGAGTTGGGTTAATAAGTGTTAAACTATTCCAATTTGATCTAAAGCTGTGACGTCAATTCACGGAAATCAGCAGAGGAGGGCAAAGGTGTGTTTTTAGAATGTTGGGGGAGGGGGTATCATTTTTTCTCCAAATTTCCAATACAAATATAAAAAGCTCTTTTAATGATTATATCAAAAAAGCATTTTCCAAAATCTTGAAGGGGTGAATGGTCCCCCTCAATCTACTCCACTGGTCGGAAGTAGGTTTTTTCTTTATCCAGCGCCAGTAAAACTATCCTAATTTTTCGTGTGAAGAGTTTGAACTATCTACAGTAATGCTTGTACAATAGAGTGGGATTTAGTCCCCTTTCCTCAATTTGTCCAAATGGACCCCCTGATAGTGCTACCATGGAAAATGTAAATTGAAAATGTATGTCCAATGGATTGAGCTGCTACGCTTTTATAGATTTTACCGTAATTCTGCAAGCAATGGCGGCAATTGGGGGAGGGAGAATCACCCCCAAATATCCCTCTTATATATAGGAAAATACCCTTTTTGGTGTGTTACTAAAAACGTTTATTTTTTGGTATTTTTCATTGAAAAAATAACAAAATTACCCCCCCCCCCCCTCTCTTGAGATTTTGAAAGATTTTGTTAAATTTGTGCCAATGCCTGCAAGTATTCATGCGAAAGAAAATAAAATTAATTTGAAGCAGAGTTCAATCTATTTTAATACCATAAAAGCATTGAAAGTTCCAAATTTACTTCTATCAAACATAACAAATATGGTAAAGGTTCAGATGCAGTTACATAACTAGAGCAAATTTTTGCACATTCAGTACAAGTAAAGTAAGTTCTAGCAATTATTTTTTGCTTTAACGCACCTTAAGAACACTTGATAGTTGCTTGTAACCAATATGAGTATCAAAGACAATAGTAATAATAACTTACAAAAATTCAATCTGAGGTGGTTGTTTAAATTTGATGGGTTTATTGACCTTAGTTAAGCTTGATTTGACTATGGATCTTTTCTATTATCCTTTATCATTTCTCTGTATGCTACTTTAACTAATCTATCCTCAGGTAATGACGTTATCCTTTCCCAAAACTTAGTCATTTTTAATAGTCTCTTATCCCTAAAGGCCTAAATCTCCTCTTATTATTAGACCATTAAACCTATCATTTAAACCTAACAGTCTCTGAAAATACCTAAGCTGAATCATCCGTTCTAACCCCGTTCCTTTCTCACACAATTCCGATCCATAATGTAATATTGAAATCAACCTTCCATCAAAAATTCTCTTCTCCAGCTTAATATCATTTAGGCCTAACTCTTTAATACTACTTCTACGGAACATACCCATTAGCCTATTTCCTCTAATTATCATATCCTCTATATGCCTCTTCCATTTTCCATTAATCCTAAATAAATAAATTCTTCAACTATTTTCATTGCCTCCCCTCTATAGCTAAATCTTAGCCCCCCTTTTTTCCCGCTATGCCTAAATATCATAACTACAACTTATCTGTATTCAAAGCTAACTGCTTTTCCTTAAAATACTCTGAAGCTAAGTCTATGAGTTTTCGAAGATTATCCTTACTATCCGCAAGTAGCGCTATGTCATTTGCGAATACTTGTAAAAAAACTTCCTATTCTAGTTAAACGACCCGTCCTTCAGTAGCCGCTCTTAACAAATTGGGACAAACAGTTAAACTTTAGCATAAAGAGTAAGGTATTAAGGAGGGGAGAACCCTTTATATTTGGAATAATTTTTGTGCGTTTTTCAAATAATACCGGTAAATTTGGCTCACCTTCTATGAAAGATATCATTCCCCCTCTCGGAAAACTCATCCATGGAAATTTTACTTACCGTAAAGTGCAGCCCCCGTCAAACTCCCTACAGACAGTTCCATCCTTACTGAGAATCCCCCTACCTGTAAAATGTAAAATTGCTCGTGGACGATTCGGCCTCATAAACTTTCCTTAGCATTGGAACATTTAGATAATGCTTTAATCTCTAATCGGTTTCTTGATCACTCCAGAAATGCGCCCTTCCGTGGAAATTATTCCCCGGAAATCAAAATACGCGGAAAATAGCCCCTGATAATTCCCCCGGAACGTCTCCACATGACAAATTTGGCAAAGAGAATGTAAAACAATTAAAGAAAATTTTGTATATTAAATCTGTCAAATACCACCAGTGTGACAGTTGCCCTGGAAAATTTACCTCCCAGAAATCTCCCTCCCCAAGGAAGTTTTTCCATATAGAAATCCACCCTAAGCACTCCCCCTCTTTCCGAAAAATGTCTGTATACTTCCCAATAACAAATACTATGCGTTGAGAGTGGTCAAATTTCATAACTTATAGGCCTCTCCCTACGGACTTTGGGGGGTCATTTTACACCTAAAGACATAGTTATTTGATTTTTCAACTATACTGAACAAAATGGCTATATCAAAATTTTGATTAGGTTGGAGGAGGAGCGTGCGTAGCTGTGTTGGCTTCAGACGGCTTGGTGCTGCAGTGAGTTATTATTATTATTAGTAGTAGTAGATCTGAAAACTGTGGGGAAAATGGGTATGGGATGGGGCCCAGTTGCCCTCCAATCCCTTTGGTCACTTTTAAAGGGTATACTAGAACTTTTAATTTCCTTTCGAATGCAGCCTCTCCCGATCTTCTAGGACTATTATTTCTATACTATCTCCCCTGGGAAAAAAACAAATGAAGAAGCATCCGTGGTCTTTCTTCTGGCAAAAATTCAAAATTTCACATTTTTGCAGATAGGAGCTTGAAACTTCTACTGTATGGTTCTCTGGTACGCTGAATATGATGGCGTAATTTTATTAAACTTGATAAATCTTATATATTTGGGATCAGCATAATAAACTGACACTTTTGGTGTATCTATTGATAGTAAAATTCTGTTTTTAGAGTTTTGGTTTCTACTGAGTCGAGTCACTCCTTACTTACAGTTCGTTACCACGAACTGTTTGATATTGCTCCTTACTTTCATTTGTGAAAACGTTTTCTTTATGCTTGATTTCTGTTCGTTTTAGTGCCCTGTTCGCATTAAGTGTAACCCAGGGTTACGCAGCCAGCCCTCAGACTAATGTGAGGAGAGCTGCCAGCCCTCAGACTAATCTCTTTAAATCAGAATTTGACTTTTACACGGTAATAGTTTGAGGAAAACAGCTCATTTAGTTTATTCAATTTTAGATTTAAAATACAATTACCCAAATTAAACTATTATCTCCTAAATATGAGGAAATAGTCCCTTGAGGTCTGTCGTACATGATGAATATCCATGGACAGTTTTCATCTAGATGGCGGCCCTTTTCGGGGAAGTTAAATTCCCATTTCTAAAGCTATGCAAATTCTCATTGACTAATGGCTTTTAATTCGTGACTTTAAAACTATACATTCTGCATATTAGGAATCAGCATGAATGATATATCTTGTTCCTGAATATGTTGTAATCGAACCTTCTTAGAATTCGGTTTCTATTAACAAAGGTTGCTCTTTACTTACAGTTTGTCACTACGGGCTGTTTAACCCAATACTCTCTTAAGTGTGAAAGAGTGCTACTACTCTCCTTCAACTCCCATTTTTCTCATACAAATTTAATTTCCATTTTTGAAATATTGCTTCGAAAATGTATTTTCTCCTGGATAAAAATATGTGCTCCTCTAGTATTTATTAGGACGGTGAACCGGAAATCGGAAATTATTTATAAGATCATGAAAAGAGCCGTGTCAATTGCCATAACAAAATCTATATGGGTCACAAAAAGACATTAAACATAATATATAAATATGAAATGAGAAATACAGTTATTTAAACTCGGTCAAAACAAAGCCTCTGGTAGCACTTGCAATACCCCCCCCCCCAAGAGGTTTCTCGGCAAGGCTCATAATGCCCTGCCCTCAGTTTTCTAGCTCTGTGCTGGTAGGTATACAAATGCAATCTCTTATGCTACTTAGAAAAGATTTTTTTGGTCATTTAAAAAAGGCACTAGAACTTTTAATTTCCATTAGAATGAGCCCTTTCGCGACATTCCAGGACCACTGGATCGATACGATCATCCCTGGAAAAAAAAACAAAAAAAAAAAATAAAAAAAAATAAACACGCACCTGTGATCGGTCACTGGCCAAAAATACAAAATTCCACATTTTTGTAGATAGGCACTCGAAACTTCTACAGTAGGGTTCTCTGATAAGCTGAATGTGATGGTGTTATTTTCGACGTTTAATGGGGGTTTCTCCCTATTTTCCGAAATAAGGCAAATTTTCTCAGGCTCGTAAGTTTTGATGGGTAAAACTGAATTTGAAACTTATATATTTAAAATCAGCATAAAAATCTGATTCTTTTGATATATCTGTTAGTATCAACATTCCGTTTTTTAGAGTTTTGGTTACTATTGAGCCGGGTCGCTCCTTACTGCAGTTCGTTATCACGAACTGTTTGAGTGTTCGCCAAATTTCTGAAGGAGTTCTTTTGTCGCATTCGCAGTAAGGAATCGAGCATTATCGCGAATGAAAAGCATGTTATTCATGAGCATTCCTCGTCGCTCGTTCTGTATTTCACGATACAGTTTTTAAGTGTCCCACAATAAACTTCGTTATTGATTGTTTCCCGTGGCGCCAAAAAAAGTTCATTAAAATGCCCGAAACACTGTGCGTAGCCTATAAGTATTCGAAGTTCCAAGATTCTCTTGGGTTCGACTTTTGCCAGTGACAAAGTGTGACTCCATTCAATCGATTACTGTTCGACTTCAGATGAATTATAATCAACACAAGTTTCATTCCGCGTGGCTCTCTGGGGAAAACGAGTCGCCACCGTCATTTGAGCTTCAGCAGCGATACCGCGCTAACTTGAAGAATCACGGGGGTTATGCTAAACAAAAAATAGTATAAGGACTATAGTTCTGTAAAATAAATTTCGTTGCTTTATTTATACTTTTTTTTTATTTAAAAGAGAAATTGTTTTCCGAACATTCCCCCTATTGCAGGGAATCAAGAGAAATTAGGTATTAATTCTTATCCGTTCCCTTCCTCAGCACTCATTCTGTATCTATCTGAAGCTGGGTATCCCCTTTAACACGGAAGTGCTATTTCAGCACCACTTTATTATGTGTAGCACTGTTGCACGTGCTCAGGGTTGCTAAAGTAGCATGTAAGTGCTATTTTACCACTATATCCGTCAATTGAATGCAAATTTAGGCAATCGTGTAACTTAAGAACTGACCGTCGTGGCAATTCTGATATGAAGGTTCGATAGGAGTTAGGGAATTTGGGTATTAAAATGCACTTTTTGAGGCATCCTCCCCCCGCCTGCAGTATGAATCGCTGCCCTCGTGATAGCTGTTGCGCGCTTACATATAAGTGTATATAATTACATATAAGTGTATATAATTGTATGAAACATTAAGCAAATCAGTTTAATCAAATAAAACTTTAAAATAGATGTCAGAAGTATATTTGCAAGAAGGAGGGAGTTATCACCTAGCAGTACCCTTATTCAGGCTTAGTCTAAATGAAGGAAAATGAGAGATAAATCCATATCCCCTCTCCCTTCATACCCATTTTAAGGTTTATTTAGAGTTAGACATTTCGGGTATTGAGATAAACTCTTTGAGACATCTGTCATTGCCACCCCCTCTTGCCCGCACAATGACACGTCACCTATTCTTCATAATAGCTGATTTGCAAATACAGGTCACTGAACATAATTTTGTGAAGAATCAAGTGAAAAAACTTAATTAAATGAAGCATGAAAATACATGTCTGTATTAACCATTTGTCTTATATAGACTATGTGATTTTCCAGGAACGAATGCACAATCTTGTGGTATTACTTCCTCTGCTAGCCACCGTTGAGAGCTATTGGGAATCTATTTTGACTATTAAATTTGATTGGAAAGAGGATTAAATTTTGTACCTCTTGTGTCGGCAAGGTTTTCAATCACAGCGGATAGCACCAGTCCAATTTCTCGAATGATATTTTCCCTGATCTGATTTTTAGAGCTTTTCTATTAGGTATGGTAGAACATTTTTGGGACTATCATTTCCTTAACTTTAAAAAGAAAATTCGGCTCCATTTAATCGAAAACACAAAATTTACAGTTTCTACTGATGTTTCGTTAGAACTGGATATCTTTACCTCCGGCACACAACAGAAGACGTTAAATGGTTTTTCTAGGGTCTCCAGAAAAGTAGGTATCAGCTTTTAGTTACACGTATAGTTACAACTTGCACATATAGCCTACAAATAACGAATTCAAAGTACACACTATCTAGCAGACAAGTAATATTCAATGACCGTTTAGTATTTTACCTCAAAAATTAATCGAAACACTAACGAAAAGGTGACTTGGTACTGAATAATGTAATTGCAATCTAAAACGAATTTGACAAATCCCCACAGGTTGCAAACATGACGCCTTTCTTTCTCCGGTTTACCTCTTTACCATCTTTACCTGCGGTACACAACGGGAGACGTTAAATCGTTTTTCTAGGGTCTCCAGAAAAGTAGGTATCAGCTTTTAGTTACACATATAGTTACAACTTACACATATAGCCCACAAATAACGAATTCAAAGCACACACTATCCAGCAGACAAGTAATATTCTATGACTGTTTAGTATTTTACCTAAAAAATTAATCGAAACACTAACGAAAAGGTGACTTGGTACTGAATAATGTAACTGCAGTCTAAAACGAATTTGACAAATCCCCAGTTGCAAACTGGGTTGCAAACATGACGCCTTTCTTTCTCCGGTTTACCTCTTCACCTCCATCTTTACCTGCGGTACACAACAGGAGACGTTAAATGGTTTTTCTAGGGTCTCCAGAAAAGTAGCCATGACTGTTTAGTATTTTACCTCAAAAATTAATCGAAAAACTAATGAAAAGGTGACTTGGTACTGAATAATGTAACTGCAATGTAAAACAAATTTGACCAATCCGCACAGGTTGCAAACATGACGCCTTTCTTTCTCCGGTTTACCTCTATCATCTTACCTCCGGTACACAACGGGAGACGTTAAATCGTTTTTCTAGGGTCTCCAGAAAAGTAGGTATCAGCTTTTAGTTTCCTATCGTTCGTTCGTATCTTTTGCTCAATCTATACTAGTTATGGCAAGAGCACCCAATCAATTCGAAACAGTTTGGCTTCACAAAATGAAAAATTTATAGCGGACTTGGTAGGGTGGTCCTTTGCGGTATCCAGCTCCCTTAATTTAGTTTGAGCAAAAGGCAACTTTCCTAAAATGATAAGATAAGATTTATTCATCACGAAAAACACATACAATATTACATTTTACTATTCCCCCACTCTTTGGCCTGTAAAGAAGGGGAGAAATAAACGAGTCACTTACTCAGAGAAGAGCAAAAAAAGAGAAGAAAGGAAAATATAAATAAAATAAAAACTATAGGAAACAAAACTAAATAGACTAATAGATTGAATAGACTAAATTAATTAAGTAGATAAGTAGATAAAATAAAATAGACTCCAATGAAATAATAATAAATATATATACATATATCGTAAGAATGAAGATTGTTCTGTAAGAATGGGATATGATAAGGAATCTTTGGGTCAGCTATAATCCCACAGTTGTTCAACACTTATTGAAGAATTGGCTTTCGAAACGAATTACTCGCCTGAATTGAAAACTGTCAAACATTCTAAATGATAGTTTTAAGAACTTCAAGTGTAATTCAGAATTTCATTCTCACACATCTATTGTCTACTTTAATCTAATAAATTGTTTAGTCATATTTACGATGCTTCAATGACACAAAGATCATCTTACATGTACTATGTGGTCTTCAAGCAGTTATGAAACCGGGGTGAAGAAATCCAAAGATCGATTATGGTTTTCACTAATTTTTAGTCTATATTCCTAATTTTGAGCTGCTTGTAGTAAGCTTCACATTTATTATTTAAGTATAATTTAGAACTAGCTTGTTGGCATTGATTTTCACTTCAAAAAGAAAAAATTAAAATAACAAATGGACACAATCTTGGGTAAATTTCATTTTTTTGGTGCTTGTGTATTATTCAGTACACAGTCGAGAATTGAAGTTAGGTTAATCATAATGAAATATTCCAAAATATGATACAAATACAATGCTTCACTACCAAAATTATGGAAACCCCAACAAAGAGTTATGGAAAGGGACCGCACAGAACGAAGTATATTAAATACTTAAAGCGATCTAAATACCCACTATACATTAAATATTAAATGAAAATATACCTATAATGTAGATTTCCACTGAGTCTAAGCTAATTTTCTCGAATACTACTGACTCGTATAAACCACTTATTGTCTGATCTTGTAGATCCGAATTCTCGAGTGTGTACTGAATGATACACAAGTACCAAATAAATTAACTAGACACTTACGCACAATTAAAGGGGTTGGGGTAGCCTAAATTCTAAAAAAGGTTGACAGTACATTTCAGGATAATCCAAAATACGTATATACATAGGAGGATAGGATTCAAAACCCCACATCCCCTCCGTATTTTCAGAAACAAAAGTTTTGTATTTGTATCTCTACCTGAGGCTTTATGGGACGCAGTTTTGGATCTGGATGAACCCTACCTTGACAGAAACATATGTAGGGGATTCCCGAAGTCTCTTGACTCGTGTGAATCTTCAAAATTGTCCATTTTCTCTACTCTTTGAGAGCAATTTCTTCTTTCAAAGGAATTCCTGCATAGAGCCTACCCTTTATCCCTCTCTAACGGCCTAGTATATACTTCAGGCACACATCCAGGAATTTAGTCTGGGGGGTAGTTTCGACTTGTACGAAAAATACTCCTTTCCCATGTTTAAGTGCGCCTGGTGATCAGGGGCACAATTTGCTATGCTCTCTGTTTGCTTCCCCCACTCCAGGTGAAATTTAGCGTCTTCAAAAATCTTGTCAAAACTAAGATAGGCCTACAGGATCCAGGCATCCACACTTTTCTTTAGCAATACCTAATTTTTCTCTTGGTCGTTTTTCGTTTGATTTGGGAAAATTGGCTTCAACTCTTCCCCCCTCCCCAAGGATTCTGCCGAAATCATGCTCCTACTCGTTATGACTTATCCATATATCAAATCTCTATGTTGTTATGTTATGCTTTCTTTTTTAAGTCAGAACTTAAAATATTCGTACTGTCCCATGCTTAGCTGGTTTTAAAATCTCATTTAAATATCTTCGTCAGCTTAAGGGCATACATCCTTTTGGGACCAGACTATAACAATATAACCCATCAGAATTCGTAAATAGCTGCTAAGACCAGAGAAAATATTTCTTTAATGTGTTTACATTGAAATCATTGTAATTATAAACATTAGATTTGAAAAGGACAAGAAACTAGGCTACAGCTAAATTTTCGGCTTCTCTGTCAGAAAAGTGATATTATTTGGTAACAATGTTGCAAGAAGCTGGGGAAAAGACTGAATTAGGCCGCATATGGCTGTTCGTCCGGTTTTTTGTTTCCTTGAGGGGTAATATATTCATTGAATAAGCCAAAAAGCTTCACGATTTTTCGAAGACATTGATGTGGACGTGATGTTTCGATGACATTGATTATATCAAAGTGATGGCGGAATGTTTTATATGAAGTCACTGTTGTGATTGCATGGTTGATTGTTTTAGGTGTTGGAAAAATGTCTGTAAATTATTCTTACATTAAAAAAAAACTGGATTTGTTTATTCTGTTTCCATGACTGCATTTTTGTTGCGTTTCTTGTAGGCTACCCCACTTGGACATTACTAGGAAAAGGTTTAAATGTACCCATGATTTGATCAAATACCCATCTCTTATAAGAAAATTTATTGGACAAAGACAAAACACTTGAAAATGCCGAGGAAGAAATAACTGATTGATGGACCTTTTACAATCACCACTTTATCACTCGGCCAGTTCATGTTTTCAATAGCTGTTCTTAAAACCCACCCGAAAAAAATAGGTCTATGTCACCGAGATTCTACAAATTGTCCTAAGAAATGAGCTAGTTTTCGCCTATGTGACGACCTATAAATCGCCCTCCTTTCATCTTTTTTCGTATCAATGTTTTTGCCTGCAAAACTGCAAAAACTGTGGCTCAAGAATATAGAGATAATCCTAAAATATGGTTCACTTGATATTTACATGTTAGCCAGACAACACTCAAAAAATGAAGCTAGGTTAATTCTAATTCAATATCCTAAAATATGATGAAAATATAATACTTCAATAACAAAACTATGGAAACTACAACAAAGAATTGTGGAAGAGGGGCCGCCCAGAACGCATTATGTTAAATATCTAACCTAACCCAACCAGAATACCATCTCTATATATCAAATATTTAATAAAACAACAGCCAAGAGCTCATATGGCACTTGTGACGAGGTCGGGAGAGCCTTCAGCCCCCCAGATGGTCGAATCGGGGAAAACAACTGTTATCAAGTCAGTTTGTGCAGGTCCCTGACACTTACCAATTTTCATCGTCCTAGCACGTCCAGAAGTACCGAACTCACCAAAGCCCTGGACCCCCTCAACACCCCTAAAGACATGTCAATAACGAAAATACGTTATGTCAATAACGTATTTAGAACTTGTGCTTATTCTTCCCATCAAGTTCATCCCGATCTCTCCACTCTAAGCGTTTTCCAAGATTTCCTGTTTCCAAGATTTGTTTTCCCCCCTCCACCCCCAGTTTCTCAGATCCAATCCGACTTGCAAATGGAGCATCTGAGACATGGCATCTTTCTATATATCAAGTTTCATTAAGATGCGATTATCCATTCTTGAAATAAACATACCTCATTTTCACGACTTCCCCTCCCTCCAGCCCCCCTCCAGATGGTCTAATCGGGAAAATGACCGTTATCAAGTTAATTTGTGCAGGTCCCTGACACGCCTACCAATTTTTATCGTCCTAGCACGTCCAGAAGCACCGAACTCGCTAAGGCACTGGAAATTCACCCACTAACTCCCCCATAGAGAGCGGATCTGGTTCGGTTATGTCAATCACGTATCTAAAACTTGTGCTTATTTTCCCTACCAAGTTTCATCCCGATCTCTCCACACTAAGCGTTTTCCAAAATTTCCGGTTTTCCCCTCCAACTCGCCCCAATGTCACCGGATCCGGTCGGTATTTATAATAAGAGCTCTGAGATACGAGGTCCTTTTAAATATCAAATTTCCTTAAGATCCGATAACCCGTTCGTAAGTTAAAATACCTCATTTTTTCTGTTTTTTGCGAATTAGCCGTCCTTCCATTCCCCCCCTCAGATAGTCGAATCTAAGAAGCGACTATTTCTAATTTATTCTGGTCCGGTCCCTGATACGCCTACCAACTTTCGTCGTCCTGGCTTTTCTGGAAGTGCCCGAACTATTAAAATCGGGACCGACAGACATACAGACAGAAATTGCGATCGCTATATGTCACTTGGTAAATACCAAGTGCCATAAAAATAGCTTCAAAGTCGTTTATCAGTGAACCTAAGCTAATGGTTCTCGTATACTGCATGATAAACCGGTTTTTAGCAGCGAAATTCGTGAGCGTTGTCGGGCTAACACGTAAGAACCCTTCATTTTTTCTGTAACAATTGTTCCAATTGATGCTCCTTAACCTGATAGATGACTCCTGCAATTCAAAAAGCAAAATTCTATTTACTGATCATAGCTAGAAATGCCATTGGCATAGCTAACAATTTTGGTTTGTCCATAGTTTACTCCCCTCCCAATCCTCTTGGTCTACTAGTATCCCTGATTTAGATATGTAAATTAGGGTTGCACACTTTTCAAGCTGGTCTTAGGAAAGATGAAAAAAATTATTTTGTTGAAAGTGGAGTGATTTACGTAATATGGATTAATCGAAATCACTGACAAGTTTGAGTTTTCCTTGAAGATTTTTGGCATATTTTGCGCTACTTTGTTCTTTGAATGGCATTCGTTTGAGCCAAAAGAATCAATAATGTCAGATAGAGAATTTTCTTTTTTCGTTTCAGAAATCGCTAAAGATGTTAACTTTATTAGCTGGCATGATTGTAGGTCATTATACAGCAGGGGACGGGAAAATTGTGACCCGGAAAGTCTTTTAATTTGAAACTTTTTCTCTTTCAAACAGTTCGTGGTAACGAACTGTAGTAAGGAGCGACCCGGCTCAATAGTAACCAAAACTCTAAAAAATTGAATTTTGATATCAATAGCTACATCAAAAGAATCGCATTTTAATGCTGATTTTAAATATATAAGTTTCATCAAGTTTAGTCTTACCCATCAAAAGTTACGTGCCTGAGAAAATTTGCATTATTTAAGAAAATAGGGGGAAACACCCCCTAAAAGTCATAGAATCTTAACGAAAATGACACCACCAGATTTAGCGTATCAGAGAACCCTACTGTAGAAGTTTCAAGCTCCTATCTACAAAAATGTGAAATTTTGTATTTTTTGCCAGAAGACAAATCACAGGTGCGTGTTTATTTGTTTGTTTGTTTTTGTTTGTTTTTTTCCCAGGGGTCATCGTATCGACCAAGTGGTCCTAGAATGTCGCAAGAGGGCTCATTCTAACGGAAATGAAAAGTTCTAGTGCCCTTTTAAATGACCAAAAAAATTGGAGGGCATCTAGGCCCCCTCCCACGCTCATTTTTTCCCAAAGTCAACGGATCAAAATTTTGAGATAGCCATTTTGTTCAGCATAGTCGAAAACCATAATAACTATGTCTTTGGGGATGACTTACTCCCCCACAATCCCTGGGGGAGGGGCTGCAAGTTACAAACTTTGACCAGTGTTTACATATAGTAATGGTTATTGGGAAGTGTACAGACGTTTTCAGGGGGGATTTTGTTTTGGGGTGGGGCTGAGGGGAGGGGGCTATGTTGGAGGATCTTTCCTTGGAGGAATCTGTCATGGGGGAAGAAAAATTCAATGAAAAGGGCGCAGGATTTTTTAGCATTACTATAAGAAAACAATGAAAAATAAACATGAAAACGTTTTTTCAAATGAAAGGAAGGAGTAGCATTGAAACTTAAAAAGAACAGAGATTATTACGCATATGAGGGGTTCTAAAAATACTTTAGCATAGATAGCGAGGTATTTAGGAGGAGATAAATACCTCGCTTATGCTAAAGTATTTTTAGTAATTTCAACTATTTATTCTACGGCCTTTCTGATTCAGGGGTCATTCTTAAAGAATTGGGACAAAACTTACGATTTAGTGTAAAGAGCGAGGTATTAACAAGGTTACAAACCCGCTCGTATACATAACAAAAATATAAGATTATGAAAGTTTGTTACGTAAGTTAATTCTTAAGTTACGTATATTTAAAAACATTCGTTAAAAATTAAAAGTTCTAGTTGCCTTTTTAAGTAACCGAAAAATTGGAGGGCAACTAGACCTCCTTCTCCACCCCTTATTTCTCAAAATCGTCTGATCAAAACTAAGAGAAAGCCATTTAGCCAAAAAAAGAATTCATATACAAATTTCATTTTAATAATTTATGTGCGGAGAGCCAAAACCAAACATGCATTAATTCAAAAACGTTCAGAAATTAAATAAAAAGAACTAATTTTTTTAGCTGAAAGTAAGGAGCGACATTAAAACTTAAAACGAACAGAAATTACTCTGTATATGAAATGGGTTGTCCCCTCCGCAATCCCTCGCTCTTTACGCTAAAGTTTGACTCTTTGCCACAATTCTAATTTTTAAAACAATTAAAAGCTTTAGCGTAAAGAGCGAGGGATTGTGGAGGGGACAACCCATTTCATATACGGATTTCTGTTCGTTTTAAGTTTTAATGTCGCTCCTTACTTTCAGCTAAAAAAATTAGTTTTTTTTTATTTAATTCAAGCAAACTATTATAAGTGACCGAGATATATCAACTAACCATTTTAAGTCCATTTAACCATTTCAATCATTAACCATTTTAACCATTTAACCATTAACCATTTCAAGTGTAGCTCAGACTATTACACAACTGAGTGGATGAAATTTTCTCAGACAAAAATGTAGAATTTTGTATTTTTTGCCAGAAGAAAGATGGTGTATGCGTGTTTTTTTTTTCCAGGTATGATCGTAGAAGATCGGGAGAGGGCTAATTTGATCGGATTTCAAAAGTTCCAGTGTCCTTTTTAAGTGACCTAAAATATCGAAGAGCAGCTAGCCCCATTCACACGCTAATTTTGTCCTTAAGGTCGCCCGATCAAAATTTTGAGATAGCCATTTTTTCAATATAGTTGAAAATCTAATAACGAGGAAGACTTGACCCCCACAATCCCCGGGAGAAGGAATGCAAGCTATGAACTTTGACCATTGTTTACATATGGCATTGGTTATTGGGAAGTATAGATGTTTTCAGGGAGGATTTATCTGGTGGAGGCGGGGGGTTACGTGGGAAGATGGTTACATTGAGGAATTTTTCGGAGGAGAAGGGAACTTTCCATGAAGAGGAGTTGAATGTCCCAGCATTTAAAAAAAAAGATGAGAGATCAAGTAGAAAACACAAGCTTTTTCAACTGAAAGTAAGGAGCAACATTAAAAATTAAAACGAACAAAAATTATTACGCATATGAGGGGGATCGCCTCCTCCTCAGTACCTCGCTGTTTACACTATAAGTTTTGAGAATTTTTAAAAGAACTTATTATTTAATTTAACGGCCTTTGAGATCTAGGAGTCATTCTTAAATAATTGGAACAAAAAGTCAAACTTTAGCGTAAAGAGCGAGGCATTGAATAGTGTGCGATCCCCCTCATATCCGCAATAGTTTCTGCTCTTTTAAAGTTTTAATGTTGCTCCATACTGTCAGTTAAAAAAACTTGTTTTTTTTTTCTTTCTTTCAAAATGAAGCTAGTGTCTAGGAGCAAAATTGTTGTGAGTTACTTATGACGTTTCCCCTCAAGCAAGGATGATACGGAGAAACTTCCCAGAGAAAATTGCAATAAGTGTAAACATAAAGACGTAAGGATTTTCATTATTTAGACAGAAAAGAGAAGTATTTAAGCTAATGTTATCTAAATGTTCGATGCTCATGATTTCGTCAAAATATGCTTTCTTGATTCTCCGTGTCTTTTATGCTGTGCTTGTAAAGTTATAAGATCTGAATAGTTCTCCTTTTGACTTGACCATTAGTTTTCTTATCCTCCCATTGCAATATCTTTTTTTCTAAATATAAAGATTGCATAATAAATTTCAGAGTTCAAAAAATATTTATATCCCTGCCTTATTTATATTCTATTTGAAGAATCTTGTAATATGTGTATCAGTATATTTGTAATCAGCACACGGCTTTGAGTCGTAGTAAAAAAAAAGAAATAAGGTAAAAAAAACTGCAGCATTATTCTGGCTTTGTAAAAAAAACGTTTTATTGGATCACTTGGTGTAATAATTATCTTGTAAATTTTATATTTCGGTAACAATATTGCTACATATTCTAAAGATGGGAGAGATTTTACGGAATTAAAAAGAGAATAGACAAAGGAAAAATTGGGATCCTCTGCTATGTACAGACCAAGGTTATATCCGGGATTTTTGTTCGGGAAAGTACTTTAGTTCGAGTAAAGGGAGGAGGGTCTTACAGTTTTTTTTACAAAACGCATAAAAAATTGCTTATATGTTTTTTTTCTTTTTACGAGTAGAACAAAATTTTGGCGGTTCAAAACTGGTATTCCCCGTCCCCTTGGGTACTGCCTTGATACTGACATCTTTTTTGGAATCACCACGATTTGGAGGTTTAAATATATCCAACGCCTTTTCATAGGCAACGGACGTACATTCGATCCCAGGATTGAAACATGTCCGTCAACGCCATTCCCGCTGTTTATTAAACCGTTCTAGAGCAAACTTTGACGAGTTCTGGCTCGAAAGCTCGAGTTTCCTCAAAAAGACTTGGAAAGGAGCCTGGCCAATAGGTCAAACCGGCCCTCCTTCCTTGGAGGGCATTATTCGCGAAGGAAAAAAAAGAAACTACCAGAAAAAGCTTTAAAGTTTATTGCTTTCGTCATAGTCATATATGAAAGAAACTTGCATTCCTTGCCTTATTGATAGATAGTCAAAGAAACCAGTTTTTTTCTCTATCTGTAATGAAAGTGAAGATGGAATGGAAAGTTAAGACGAGTAGATGTTACTACTTAGTGGGGGTTGGGATGATCTTCTTTGTTCCGTAGTGTTTGTCACGGTGTATTTTGCATTCTCACTACGACGCTGTGTACTTGGAATGCACACAACATTTGTTCCGAATTAAGTGTTAGAATCCCAGGTTTCTGTTCTTAATTTTTATAATGATAAGAAGAAGTGTTAAGTTTACTCAGACTTACAATGGGTTAAAGGAAGGGTCATGTCTTATTGCATAGGGTTGTTTCAGGGGGGGATGTGTCAAGTTTTAATATTGTTTTTATTCTAACTGACTCTGTTTATTTTAGATTACCCGCTTTTATGCACATTAAAAAAAAACAACATAAGTTTTACGTAATTTTACAGCGATTACTTTGAAAAGCACATATTATGATACCGGTAATGATTTTGTACAAAAGTTCTTCCACTCTCTCGAATTTTTTCGGGATTTCCTCTAATTTAAGGAAAAAATTATGTTTGCTCAAACCTACGAAAGTTAGTATTTATGAAAGTCAACATTTTTGTTGGTACTTGTGTATTATTCAGAACACACTCAATAAATGAAGTTAGGTTCTTTTGTGAAACAAACTACGATGCAGGTACATTTTAATTAAATATTTGGTACTTGTTCATTATTCAATTGATTCAATTCAGAACACACTCAAGAATTTTGCTGAGAAAATCCGGTTTCATAGCCAAAAAGACAAAACTCAATTTAGTTTACTACGCATAGTGATGGAAGATAGTGTCTGAACATGGATTTTGAAATGAAGATTTGGGATTTCCCGAAGACTGAAAAAGAAGCAATTATATTTTTCAAGGGGTTGTTGCCCACAACAAAACAGTGCGTCAATGGACACAACCTGACTTTATAACCTAACCTGACATCGTAGTTTGTTTCACGAAAGAACCTAACTTCACTTGTCGAGTGTGTTCTGAATAATACACAAGTACCTTTTTTTTACGAACGTTAATTTTTGGAGCGATTTAATGAAAAAATTATGTTTGCTCAAACCTACGAAAGTTAGCATTTATGAAAGTCAACATTTTTTTTTTACGAATGTTAATTTTTGGGGAGTTTTCCAAGAACCCAATTTTATTTTGAGAAAATCTCTAAGATCCCTAAAATTCGGAATAGTGGAAGCACTGATTTACACCGGTCATTTAATAACTACGTTTTAATGGAAACTCAAGATTTTTCCCTTCGCCAGGTAAAGTTTTTTTTTAGCCGATATTGGCAGATTACTTTTAAGAGTGAATGGCCGATCATGACGAAGCATAAGAGATACTGTTTAATTTTCATTGCTTAAATAGGGGCTTGAGAAGGGGGTTCTCAAATATGCTAGGTTATTCTTACGGACAAGGTCTCTTTACGGTGAGGTCTCTGTGCAGGAAGCTTTTAGTCCCGTGACCTCCAAATAAATTCCTATGTACATGTGTTTATTGAACTTATTGGAAAAACATGCAGATGTTTTCTTGAAAAACGCTTTTCATTTGCAGATCCAATCTTGATAGATTCGTCTACATTTGTTTGTGAGGGTAAGATGTAAAATGAATCCAGTACCAGGTCGTACGCAGCATTTTGTTTCGTGCGGGGGGGGGTAGTAAAAACGATAATTTGAATTAGAAGGCTTGGGCCCCGATGCTCCTATTCCACTCGGCCTATGTTCCTAATCCAGTATACCAATTACTTCTTGTGTTTGGTATTTTACTTACTTGAAGAAAAAAAATCGCTGTTTATTGTGTGTTTACTAATGTTCATCCCCTAATTAGTAAAATAAGGGTTATCGCAGATCCGAAGTCATACAAACTAATTGCAACAAATGGTTTGTGTAAGGATTTGGAGTGGGTGTTTAACGAAACCGCGGTTTTCCGCCACTGTATGTTTTCCGCCATCCAGGAAATCTTGCATCTTCAAAGAGGATTAGTTGGGTCAGAATAGACAGGTTAGGTTAGTTTGTGTTTTTTTTTATATCTGTGTGTATGTCTATGTCTGTTCTTATGTCTATGTCTATATCTATGTCTATTCTGACCTACCTGAATTAAACGATGGCGGAAAACCGCGGTGACTTTAAAAGCTGCTACGGAGGATTTCAAACATGTTTTGAAAAAGGGGAAAGAATTGATAATCCAGTCCTGGAAGAGAAAAGCTAGACAGCTGTTGTTTTGACGAAGAATTCTAGAAGATTTTTACATGACTAGCTATCAATCTTGTTCCTAATTAATTGTCGAAATGTTAATGTGCTTATGTTGTGTCTGATGTATATTACCCAATTTTGTGAAGGTGTTTGCTGATTCAGGATCTGCTGATTTCATTAACGCTAAGTGCCACATGAATTATTCAAAATCAATGACTTAACTTTTAAGTCAATCACCTTAGGAATGGTAATCTGTTTTCTAGGTGTGGTTAACAGTCGTCGAGTCTTGACAAATTTATTCTTATCTGTTCGTCTTCCATGTCATTATATTATTCATCTATTTTTACTAAAAAATAAAGTAAAAATGGGGAGTAATGGGGATATGTAGGTGTAAGAGCCACCTTCACACATTCCATTTTTTCTCGACTTGGCGAGTCCGAGTGGAATTGTAATATATAAAACAAGTTGGGAACAGAACATAGAAAAAGGCGTAGCTGTTTCTGTAATAGTTTAATTTTTGGGTGTGAATATCAGAATCTTTAGATACAAAGAGAATATCAAATACAAGTATTCGTCTTAAAACCACTTTAAAAGCCCATAAGTCTATCGTATCTGTTTCGCATGCCTGCTTTTTGCTGATATTTTGCAAGGGGTTTGGCCGCTATTCCGTGTTGCCAATGCTCAGGGACTATTTGGCTGTGATTCTGAACCTGATCTTGGTTCTTATCGAGTCAAGTCTCTATTCTTGTTTTAGGTGTACGCCAAGCGATTTTCTGCGCAATTTGGCTCTTACAAAATCTATGAAGTACTTTTTTTTTCTTATAACATACTGAAAACAATCCCTGTTTCTACTCCACATGACATATTAATTGTTCATTTTATGGTCAAGGTGTTGGTTCGTGTAAATATCTTCTCGAAACCAGAGGCTCCAGCAAGTGGTTGCTAATTGACTGAAGCCACACTCAAATCGCCTTATTGTTATTTTTAGTCGCTACCTGGATAATTTTTCCGGTGATACCGCAATCATCTTTGTGGGTTTCACATACTTGAAGAGTTGACTTCACGAAATTGCCATTAGCTGTTGTTTATTAATCCCGATGACAACATTTTTAACATGCTTCTTAGTTTCTTTGGTTGTACCCCTCGTGTACCGGCAAATACCCATCAAGTTTTTTCAACATAATTGAGCAAAATCATTAGTTTGTGACAGCTAATTGTTGTAGCTCCCTGTTAAGGACGATTTTTAGATGTGCATTGCTTAGTTTTCTTAAAAATCGCGTCCCTCGTGCATTCGCAAGACAGAAGTCTTCGATTGTTATGTGGAGGTGTTGTTGGAATCCAGTATTGTAGCTTACTCTATTTAGTCCTTATAGATTGGCCACTTTCTGTTACAGGTGTAGTCAACTTTGTGTGTCTAAGCCTGCTTTTGGCTCCTCTTTTGCCAACAATTTTACCTACATGTCTCCAGTGTAAACAATCGGTCTAGTGCTTTTCCGTTTGATTCAATAATAATAATAATAATAAAAAAAACAATCTGGTTGAAGCAAACAGAAGAAATAACCTAAAATCGAAGTGCTTTCCGTGTAAAAGATGGGTGTTGAGTTAAATTCAACTTGCCAAACTATAGACAAATAAAACTCAAGCTATAAAGGCTCAAGACAACTAATTATTTATTTACTCCATCGGTGAGTTCTGACTTTAATCTATTAATTGCTTGTCATGCCGTTTGGAATGGCCTACCTGAGTCAGCTCAAGAATGTCCCTCCTTTTGTATTTTCGAAAGAATTTAAAGTAATTTTTTAATGTCTCGATGTTTATGTGTGTAATTTAATTTTATTTTGGATGGGGGAGGGGAAAGGTGGCCCTAGCAGATGTCAGAAATATTTGTTGTGAGGGGCGTTGAGTTTGTTTCATACGGCTCAGGCGGGTAATCTTTGGACGGGGTATTTTTGAAGTGCAAGACCATTTTAACAGCGGTATACTTAGCCGTCAATGTCACCGCCTTCGACGCTGTTGACTCTATTGTCAATGCATCCGACTTCATCGTAGCCACCATGACCATGGATGTCCATGCCGTTCTCTGCTACGTCGGTGAATGTTTTTGTCGACCTCATTATTGTTTAAGGCCGTGATTAAGTGAACTTGAAAACATCGAGCTTCAGAATTGAAGTAAGGTTAGCCTTCTGTCTTTTAATTCTCTAGAGACCGTTGGTTGTCAAAACTTCAAATAGTACCAATTATCAAGTCTTGTCAAAGGTTTTGATTGACAGCTTCCTTTGGTGAGATGTTTCAGCCGAGAAATAGTAATATATTTGGCTGGGTAAAAATAAGATTTTATTATTTAAAGTAAAATAAAAATTTTAAGATTTAATTTTTTTTTTAATTTAAATTTTTTTTTAATTTTTTACTTAAAATTTAAGTAAAAATAAATTTTATTAGTTAAAGATATACGCAACTTACAAATTAGCTTACGTAAAGAAACTTCTGTATTCTCATATTTTTATTGCATATATGAGGGGTTTCACCCCCTCGTCAGTACCTCACTCTTCACGCTAAAGCTTAAAATTTGTCAAAATTTCTTAAGAATGACCCCTGAATAACAAAAGCCGTAGAATAAATAGTTGGAATTTCTAAAAATACTTTAACGTAAAGAGCGAGGTATTAGGAGGTGAGCCCCTCATATGCGTAATAATTTCTGTTCCTTTTAACAGAAATTATTATGGAATATTTACAGGAATTAATATTTACAAGAAAATAATAACAGGAATATTCTGTTCCTTTCAGTTGAAAAACTTTGCCATATTTATTTTTTCATTGTTTTTTTTTTTTTTAATAATGCTAGAAAGTCCTGCGCTCCCTTCATGGAAATTTTCTTCCCCCCATGACAAATTCCTCCGTGAAAAGTTCCCCCAACATATCCCACTCTTCTCAACCCCTGCCCCAAACCAAATGAAAACGCCACAGAAAACGTCTGTACACTTCCCAATAACCATTACTATATATAAGCACTGGTCAGTGTTAGTAGCTTGTAGCCCCTCCCATGGGGACTGTGGGGGAGTAGGTCATCTCAGAATTTAAATCCGGTGACTTTTGGAAAATAATTAGCGTGCGACGGGGGCCTAGGCACCCTCCGATTTTCTTGGTCACTTAAAAAGGGCACTAGAACTTTTCATTTCCTTTAGAATGAACCCTATCGCAACATTCTAGGACCACTGGGTCGATACGATCACCCCTGAAAAAAAAACAAATAAACACGCATCCGTGATCTGCCTTCTGACAAAAAATAAAAAATTCCACATTTTTAAACAGTTCGTAGTAACGAACTGTAGTAAGGAGCGACTAGGCTCAATAGTAACCAAAACTCTAAAAAAATGGAATTTTCATACCGATAGTTATATCAAAAGAATGGCATTTTAATGCTGATTTAAATATATAAGTTTCATCAAGAATAGTCTTACCCATCAAAAATCACGAGCCTGAAAATATTTGCCTCATTTTAGAAAATAGGAGGAAACACCCCCTAAAAGTCATACGATCTAAACGAAAATCACACCATCAGATTTAGCGTATCAGAGAACCTTGTCGTAGAAGTTTCAAGCCCCAATCTATAAAAATGTGGAATTTCGCATTTTGTGCCAGAAGACAAATCACAGATGCGTGTTTATTTGTTTTTTTTCGAGGGGTGATGGGAAATTAGAGGGCACCTAGGCCCCCTCCCACGGTCATTCTTACCCAAAGTTACCGGATCAAAATTCTGAGATAGCCATTTTATTCACCATAGTCGAAAAACCCAATAACTATGTATTTGGGGACGACCTACTCCCCCGCAGTCCCCGTTGGAGGGGCTGCAAGTTACAATCTTTGACCTGTGTGTACATATAGTAATGGTTACTAAGAAGTGTACAGACGTTTTCAGGGGGATTTTCTTGGTTTGGGGGATTTTTTTACATATAGTAATGGTTATTGGGAAGTGTACAGGTGTTTTCAGGAGAATTTTTTGGTCGGGGAGAGGGGTCGAAAAGAGGGGGATATACTGGGGGAACTTTCCATCGAGGACTTGGTCATGGGGGAAGAAAATTTCCATGAAGGGAGCGCAGGATTTACTAACATTATTAAAAAAAAAACATTGAAAAAATATATATGAAAAAGTTTTTTTTTCAGCTGGAAGTAAGGAGCAGCATCAAAACTTAAAACGAACAGAAATTATTACCCATATGAGGGGCTCACCTCCTCCTAATACCTCGCTCTTTACGCTAAAGTATTTTTAGTAATGTCAACTATTTATTCTACGGCTTTTGTGATTCAGGGGTCATTCTTAATTAATTGGGCCAAAATTTAAGATTTAGTGTAAAGAGAGAGGTACTGACGACGTGGTGAACCCTCTCATATGTGTAATAAAAATATGAGAATAAAAAATTCTTCACGTAAGCTAGTTTATAAGTTACGTATATCTTTTACTTATAAAACCATTCGTAATAAATTAAATTTCTAGTTGCCTTTTTTTATTAACCAAAAAATTGGAGGGCAACTAGGCTTCCTCCCCCGCTCTTTTTTCCCAAAATCATTCGATCAAAATTATGAGTAAGCCATTCAGCAAAAAAAAAAAAAAAAAAAAAAAAAAAAAATTCAAATTTTGTTTCAATTATTACTCTGCGGAGAGCCAAAATCAAAACATGCATTTATTCAAAAACATTCAGAAATTAAATAAAAAAAAACAAGTTTTTTCAACTGTAAGTAAGGAGCGACATTAAAACTTAAAACGGACACAAATTACTTCGTATATAAAAGGGGCTGCTTCCTCATCAACGCCCCACTCTTTACGCTAAAGTTTTTTACTGTTTTAAAAAGAAGAGTTGGGAGAAAGAGTCAAACTTTAGCGTAAAGAGCGGGGCGTTGATGAAGAAGCAGCCCCTTTTATATACGAAGTAATTTCTGTTCGTTTTAAGTTTTAATGTCGCTCCTTACTTTCAGTTGAAAAAACTTGTTTTTTTATTTAATATATTTAAAATCAGCATTAAAATGCGATTCTTTTGATGTAGCTATTGGTACCAAAATTCCATTTTTTAGAGTTTCGGTTACTATTGAGCCGGGTCGCTCTTTACTACAGTTCGTTACTACGAACTGTTTGATAAAGTTGGAGGACAAGCAATATAAACAAAGGTATTTTATTTCAAATGACAATACAATTAAGTATGTAACTACAAAGAAGGATAGAATGTAAGGAAAATGAATTTTCCTGTTACCGGTATTAGACGATTAATCTTATAAGTACGGCTCTTGTATTGGAACCCCCTGTGGAACTTTGGGATCAAAGCATCAATGAAGAATCCTTTCAGCTTGGGAAAAATCTTTTCGGTCCAAAAGCCTGGATTGCGGTCTATCTTTTCAATGTAGAAGTCTTTCTGGGTAAAAATCATGAAAAAGCAAGTATATAGCTGAGCACATTCAAGCTGACTGATTGTACTTGGCAAAAGTAGTCGTGGCCTCGTTTGGGGTTGACCAGTCCATTCTTTCCAACTTCCATGCAGTAGTCCGCCTTAGACTCTTTTCGGTTCTTTATCCACTAGCCTATCCCCAAATTTCTCGCAGTTTCGCAGTTCCATACCTCGCTTTGATTTAATTTTCCCCATGATTTCGGCTTTGTGTGCATAACTTTCCTGAAGGCTCCTGACTATTTCTCATTTCTATGTTTCTTCATTGCATTGAAATAATTTATGAAAATTTCACACTAGTAACAAGCAGCTGATTATTCCAGCTTGTCATTTTCGTCTCTAGGGGTTATTATCGGCGATCTGAAACGATTCTTTATGGCAACCGACGTGTAAAAATTTCAGGTAGCTGAAAATATTCTAGGGGACTGTTAGAAAACAGGAAAATACATCAAAAAATGGTTCCAATCATCTTATAGGTTATTGTCTTCTGCACATGATAGTACCAATTTTGTTCCAAAAGCAATATCCTTCATAGAGTACACTTGTGAAAAATACCTAGACATTTTCTAAGATTTCTAAGCAATTAGAGGAAATAGAACAAAATCCTTTCAAACATTTTGTAGCATCTTCAAGAAGCTATGGCCTGATATTAAAAGCGGCATCTTCCGCCAATGAATACTTGAGTACTTTTTAAATATAAATTTTCAATTTGACATGGGATTTTTGAGTTCCATCAGTTCACTTAATCACCCCCTTAAGCACCTCAAAGATGCCCTTAAAATGCTTTTTCCGGTGCAGCTTTTAGAAATCTCTCATGATGCATTGTCGCCATGAATTTTGCTTATTTTCATTTTGCCTAGTTGATTTTTGTATGGGTTTAATTTTTGTGGTAGCAGTGTTTTAACGCCACCCTGGTTTTACACCACCATATTTTCCCCCCATCTTTTAATTCAGGTAGGTCAAAATAAACATAGATATAGACATAGACGTAAGAACAGACATAGGCATAGATATAGACAAAAACATAGACATATACGTAGATAAAGACATAGACTAACCCAACCTGTCTATTCTGACCCAACTAACCCTCTTGATGATGAAAGATTTCCTGGGTGGCGAAAAACATACGGTGGTGGAAAACCGCGGTGGCGTTAAAACACCCAATTCATGTTTGTCTGTGTTTTATTGTTAGATGAATTTTGTTTAGGTCTTCGTTGGCTTAGTTTTGCTGGATTGGGTTTTTGCTGAGTTTAGTTCTCTATTGGCTGACTTTAATTTTGTGGGGTTAAATTTGCAGTAATTGATTTTTCATTGCGTCCTGCTCCCTCTGTTGGTAACCTTTGCATAATCAGTAAATATATCCTTCTTGATTAATCCTTATGTAAAATATACTATTTGTTATCGCTTGTAGAACCTTGATTCTTTAAATTTCATATGTTCGGACTTGTTTGTTGCTTTAATTTTTTTTTTTAGACTCAGTTGCTTTCAAGGTTGTCAACTGGACATTATTTTTTTAAATGTTTCATTGTTTTTACGCTTCTAGTTTTACTTTTAAATACTTATGGCAAGTACTTTAGACTTCTGAAGATCAAAGTAAGATTAAATGTAGAATCTTAGTAATAGAAATTAGGTAATTTCATGATTTTTAGTCGGCTTTGAAACACTGTGACAACCCTGCCAGTTAAATATTCTTTTGACCACTGCTCCAGAATCGTTAGGAAGGTTTCTGAAATAACGTTTTAACTTGTTTCTCTGAAGCTATAAAAAATGTATAAGTTGGTAAATATGATGAAATTAAAGGGATATGTTTGTCGTTTTAAACTGTTGGACTTTGCAAGCGATTTTGAAATCAATTTTAAGATGTCTGGGTTTCATATTATTTTTCAGAAAGAAATGTGGTAGTTTTCTTGAGATACAAGATTTTTTTTCAAGATCTTATACATTAAGTGTCAAGAGGGAATTAAGTTTTAAAATTTCTTAGTCACTTATTTTTTAAAGAGGTTAAGTTATAACTAATGAGAGTGTACTTATTTGTACCTTCCGCCATTTTTTTTTCTGACTAAAGTTTTGTGATCCTTCGTAAACCATCCCCAGAAATCCTTTCTTCCAACACCTGAGTGCCTCTACTGCTGTTTGAAAACCATTGATATAAACAGAAGGTACTTATTGGCTATTGGGAAGTTAGTTCAATCTTAATGAAAAATAACAAAACATTAAACCCTAGAAACAAAATTATGGAAATGTAACCCAACCTAATCCCCGCCCCTAATGTGCAAATATATAGCCCAAACAGAAGTCCAATGCATTCCATCGTCCATCACTTGCTTTTGTAGCTAGGAATCCGGTTTTCTGAGATGTAACCTAAGCGTAGGCTAATTCTTGAATGTGGTTCTAACAACCGACAAATACCCAACAGAATTATCGGTATTATTTGAAAAGTTGTTTTAGTAACATTTCTCATGTTCATTTGTCAGGTCGCAGTTTTTCGCAAGCTTAGCGTTTAGCAGATGGTGCAATTCCTTTTTTGAAAAGAAAATTGTCATTCCCTTAAGTGAAAGAACTAGACGGAAGGGTGGGACCTCCATTTTTGCATAAAAGATTAAAGGAAGCTTTAGATGTGCTTTTCGGGCGTATGCCTGTCATTGCGGATATTATTTCGAGGCAACTTATTTTCTTAGTAGTCTATTTTTCCTTTGAAATAACTCCTCCTTCACAATTTCTTGTCTTGTAACTCTGTATTGATTGCCTAATCTATACATTGCCTAAATTGAAGCTCCACAAATGATTGATTATTAAAATATTGGTATCTTATTGTTATTAAATAGTATTTTGGTGCTCTAAAAATTGTACTTTAGACATGGAAACTTAGGGTGGTTTTAATATGTTCCAATGTGTTTTAAGGGTTTTAAGGTGTGTTTTAAGGGTTTCAAGGTGTGTTTTAGGGATTTTAAGGTGTGTTTCAAAGGATTTTAAGGTGTGTCTTAAGGGTTTTACGTGTGTTTTAAGGGTTTAAATGTGTGTTTAAAGGGTTTTAAAGTGTGTTTTAAGGGGTTTTAAGCTGTGTTTTGAGGGTTTTAAGGTGTATTTTAGGGATTTTAATGATGACACATAAATTAGCTAAGGGGTGGGAGTTAAATTAACTTATTGTTCATGAACGAGCAGATTAGGCTTGGAAATTATATTAGTGTACATCATACCCACCTTTCTTCTAGAAAATTGTGGCAATGGGGAAGTTGAAGTGGTCTTGGGCCCACTGTCATGTATTGTTGTCGGAATTATATGCGTATGCTAAATTTTAGCTCAGTCAAACTACAGAAAATAGCTGAAATTTTGATTACCTAATCTGACGAAGTTAAATACAAGCTTTTAGAAACGGTCCAAAAACTTTCGGGTAATTTTTGGGGGAAATGACCAAAGTTGGAGCTTCAAATTTGTTTGGATTGAGATGTAGCTAATGCTGGTGTACTATCCTGTGTCGCTTAATGCTACGACGAGTTTTTAGCTGCACTATTAATTGTTAGAAAATAAATATGTGCATGCGGGGCCCTGCTACCTAACCGTAACTAGGGGAGCAGGGCGAAACCTCTGCCCCTGGATTGAAAGAATTTCTTTTTTGGACGTTATTGAGCCATTTTGGGGAATTAGGGGAATTTCGCAGTTGTTTATGTCAACTGTTTGTCTTATTTAATATTTACTTTTTTTTTAGAGATCAATAAAGTACGAGGGAGCCTGTTCCAAATAAGTGGTGCTAAAAAGGAGCCACTTGTACTGCCAGATCCAATCGGAGCCGTGATGACATACACCGAAAAAGTTTATGTACCTGTTAAAGAACATCCGGATGTAAGTGCCCTTTTGTTAAGTTGCCCCGTGAAGTGGTGTCAGGACTCTGGGTGCAGCCTCGGATTGAGTTCGAAACTCCGTCAGTGGTTTTGAATTATGTTCTATAAAACGTAGCTCAGCTCAGCATCGTTGAACTTCCAGTTTATTACAAGACTTTGGGCAAGTTGTTGACTCAAATCCAAGACAGAGTTTGAACACCACTGATAGCCGTGCATACCCTTTTGTTCAGTGACTATAACTGTATTTAAATGTGCTTATGTTCCACCTGTGACAGCTTCATTTTTTAAGGGGTAGTTTGGCAGTGGTTTTAGACCTATATGGCATTTTAGACCTCCTTTTCCCGCATAAATTTGAGTTCATTTTATTGAGTCGCTATATACTGTACTTGGATTTTAGAACGCAAGGGTTAAAAAGAGTGGAAATACTGCACCGAAGGGGGACTTCCAAGGCACCAAGAGACATGTTTTTTAAAGTAACTATGCGTAAATGATAAATTTATGTCGATCCATGTTAAATACTACTAAACTGGGTGCCAAAACATTAAAAAAAGCTTTTATCTCTATTGAAGCAAATACGTGCGTATGGGAGGGACTCCAGGTGTCCCCTCCTCTCCCTTGAAAATATGAATTTCTCCTACTTAATTTGCTCAGTTTTTTGCGTAATCACATGTTCGTGCTCTTTGGATTTAGGCCCTCCACAATTTTCTCCAAGTATGTTAATATGAACATGCCGGTTTTGGAGATTTTTAAAATCGTATTTCGATCGGATATTCTCAATGTTTTCCCTTGGGTAAATTGCATGATATTATACAGCAAATAAAGCTTTTTTCCATGTTGAGGGTTTATGTTTCTTATAGCCTATGTCATTAGCCTTAACTTTTAGTTGATAAAATCAGCAGCCGAACCCGTAGGGTCTAAATATTTATTTTGTCTATAATGAAAAGAAAAAAAAAACAAACAAAAAACAAAAAACTTCGAAACATCAGGCTTGAATAGATATTCGTTGAAACCAGCATCTTTTCATCTACCTATGAACTTGGGGTCACACGGTACATTCACACATCTTAAATCCTCTTGTCTTAGTGTGATTGATTCGATTTCAGTACGATTGGGTTGCCTATAGGCGATTTGAAATGTTTGCCTTCGTTAAAATTTTGAATTTTGTCTATTCTTGTGGTAAGAATATCATCAATTAACCACCCGTTGTGCCCGATAATTTTGTAAGGGCGGTTTTAATGAGCACCCTGTGACTTATGGCCAGATTTGATGCAATCAGTTTAGCTCCAAAAAGAAAAAGCAGTCTAATTGATTTTGACTTGTGTCGTGACCCTGAAACACAAAGGACGGTGGACACAGTCCTTTGTGAAACACAAAGGAGACAAAACACATTAGTAAATTCTGAAGATTTTAAGAACCGCTAATTCTTTGTCTTGTTCTTCTAAATAGTTTACCGGTTTTTTGCTATCCAA
The DNA here is from genome assembly GCF_032884065.1 of Artemia franciscana. NCBI lineage: Eukaryota > Metazoa > Arthropoda > Branchiopoda > Anostraca > Artemiidae > Artemia > Artemia franciscana. Next base: position 25,723,453 of record NC_088863.1, on the reverse strand, counting down.
ACTGTTAAGGTCTTACTTCTCTGATCTAAGGCATTTCTTTCCCTAATTTTTGTTTTTATACACATACCTTAGTTCCCAATTGTGAATGCCGAAAAAAAACTGTCAAAGATCATCTTAAGGGTATTCGATATCTTAAAGAATCACCCTATCTCGTCCGGTATACATTTTTTTTTTGGAAACGATTTGGAATTGATTGGGTGGTCTTGCCATAACCTGTAGAGTTTAGATAAAAGATCTGAGTGGACGACTGACTACTTTCCTAGATGTCTTAGGAAAACCATTTATCTTCTTGGGCCGGACATAGAGAACATCCGGTTTTTATGAAATTTACATCTTCAGAAAATGAGAATTCTGATTTTTCGATTAAACCGAGCAGAATTTTCTTTTTAAAGTTATGGAAAGGACAAATACTAAAATTGCCCTAGCATACTTACCAGTGAAACGCTGAAAATCAGCTTAAAGGAAATATTACTTGAGTAATTTCACAGCTTTGAGGGTCCACTGCGGTGCTACCCGCTTTGATTGAAAACTTTAACGAGAGAGAGGACGTAAATTTTTACTGTCTTTTCAATCAAATTTCATAGTTGAGCCACAGATTGTCAATAGCTCTTGATGGTGTCTAGTCCCTTGAGAGAATTTGCTAATAAGCCACTTGTCTTTGAGACAGTCAGCCGTCGCCGAGGCTTGCATAATGATTTTAAGGTATCGAATCTCCTTAACGCAAACAACTTTAAAATTGCAAATGCCAAGAACTTTCGTTCTGAAATCAGGCTATTTATTATTCGATCTACCAATAGATTTATCCTATTGACTTTCCTTCTGCCAAAATCCTTTTTTTGTCATAGAAACTTTAGATATTAGTAGGTATATGTGATGTACCGTCAGATGGTAGCCTCGGCTTCCAGGCGATAGTAAATTCGAAAAGAGTAATCAGTTTCGAGTTTTTTTTAGTTTTTAGGTTAATATGGCAATTTTGATCATTATTTCTTGATCTCACGTTCCTCATAAAATCAAATTGGTTTGAATTTGAGCTTTGGAAACGTTATCAATTCTTCTAATAATAGTTATCCCAATAAGATTGCCAGATATGTATTTAATGCTTGAATAATGCTACCCAATTAATATTTTGCTATTGATTTTTACCTGAACAATGATTAGTCTAATTTAGTCTTAAATCTGAAGGAGCTCTTTATTGCTATCATATTTTCCTGTGATGCATTCAAAGTCCCAGACGAGTTTTTAAGTACTTTTCCCCCTTCTAAAGTAATTGACGCGAAGCATTTGTCATTGATCGTTTCGTGAGAAAATAAATGGTTCTTAAATCAAGTGATATTATACATGGTGGTTTTTACTGCTTTAAATAAATTAGCAGTTATAAAATGTAGGGGCGGATTTAATTTGAACAGCGATTATATCTTTCCTTGTTGCATTATTGTCTTACGTTCCAGAACAATGCACACATAGCTCAGCCCATTCCAAACCAAACTTATAAAATTCAACCCGGGTGAAACTCAACCCATGAACCTCCCCTATAACCATTTGTTGCTCAATTAAATTAGAACCGCAAAGTTCCCTCCTAATTCACACGTTTTCATACCGTCTCCCCTTTTAGTTATTTTTATCTTCCTCCCATATACAATAAGCTTTTGCTTTCATACGTGGTTTAAACCTAAAACTATCTCTGCAAGCCTCAATACATAAACAGTTTTTACACAGGCAAAACTGAACCCACAGTTGTTCCTTGCATCCATCTAGTAATCGAAACCGATATACGATATCCTGTCGCCTTTGTTCAAATTGTTATTTCTTATAAAATAGAAGTACATCGGGGTTGGTGGAGTGAGAGAGGGATGAATCGGCCGGATCCTGATGCGCACTGTCGGCTCATGGTGGCCCAGGTCATGGGGACAATATGTCATGGCATCAATCACCATGAAGGATACACAAAGAAAATGCCATGAGAAAAGGGGTTTAGGGAACTAAAGCCTTTTCAGAACAATTCTGAGGGGCTTAAAATTACGACAGCGACGGTAATGGCTTGAAAGACGATGGAGATTATAATTGTTGACTCCTACAGCAAAAACAATGACATTGACGATGTCGTTGATGGATGCGGTAATAATGTTGGAAACGGTGACGGTGACTTGTGCTGTCATTGATGGCGTGTACGGTCATGAAAATAATGATGAATGTGATGGTAATGACAACATAATATATGGTTATTCGTCATCAGTGCCTTTTCGCATAAAGATAAAGTGATACACCCCCAAGGTTGATTGTACAATTTGGGAAAAAACGTGCAACTTGGCATTTGAGTCAGAATAGTTTTCTATTATCCAAGCGCTTAGGGGATGGGGGAATTCTCTCCAAAAAAATCCTTTGTGAAATTTGAAATATCAGGGCCTAGTAATATACTCTTTTTATTTTCAATCCGTAAATAGCTTGTAGCCTATTTATGCTCGTAGTTAAACTTGTGCTGTTAGGTTGATTCAACAGTCCTTGGGTGTTACTTCATTACTTGGGTCAAGATAGCAATGATAGCATATTTTGTAAAATCGGGACAAAATCGGGTCTTTTTAGTACAAGAAGGTCCATAACGATGACAATCCAGATATACTGGAACAAATGGCAACATTAACCAAACAGTAAAAACAAAAGAAAGCTCATAAGGCTTTGGTGCTTAAATGCATTGACTCACAGTTTTTCAGGAGCTTCTGAACTTCTTTTCTAATCTATTCGAAAGTTTTCTTAGTTTGTCATTTGGCCAAGGAAATGTTGTTTGTGTGGGAGACACTGTGAAACAAGCCACCGGTTTGGAACCGGGGAAATCGAGAGTTGGCAACTGCTCTATATTTAGAAGGATGTAAATATAGTTGTTATTCTAGGGGGTGATAATTCAACCGTGAAATTTTTGAACTCTACGCAGTATGTCTCTATATCTAGTGTGTAATAAACTATTACTTTATTAAGTGCTGGGCCCAGGGGGCGGGAAAGGGGGAGGGGTAGGAGACTAGCCCCATAACCTGATATTTGCTAATCAGAATATTTTTTTTTTGCATAAGATGCTGCAAAATTGTAAATTGAAGTGTAAAGTAAAAATTATACCCTAAGAATTTAGATTACCCCTCCCCCTCATCTTCGCAACACAGAATAGTCCTGTAGGGTTAAAATAATTTCTGATGTAAATTTACTGTGTCAAATTGGTAAAACTACGTTCAAAAGTAATGAAAGAGGCGTTGGTAAATTTCTAGTTGTTGACCACTTCTGATTGAAACATGCTAAACAAATAAAAGTAGTGCCATTAGATTCAAAAAGAGCGTAAAATAAGGAGTCTAATGATACTTTCTTTATTTTATTAGAATGTTTTCTTCAGAAAAGTGGTCAACCACTAAATATTCCTTGAGGTACTATTTTGATTTACTTTAAAAACACTCATACGCACAGACACACATTTACACACAGATATACACACACAAACATACACACATTCACACACTCATACACACATATGCACACACACACACACACATAAACACACGCATACAAGCACCCATAAACACATACACACACGAATACACACACATAAACACACCCACACACACATACACAAACACAGACATACATACACACACATAAACACACACACACACACATTAACACCCATACACACATACACAAATAAGACAAAATCAGTGATTTCGAATTTTGTCGAGAATGATGCAAATATTGATGGATATGACTAAAGTTGATGAAACTTATATATTTGAAGTCAGCTTAAAAATCCGATTCTTTTGATGTATCTATTGGTACCAAAATTCAGTTTTTTAGAGTTTCGGTGACTATTGATCCGGGTCGCTCCTTACTTACAGTTCGCTACCACGAACTATTTGAAAAAAAAAGGTACTTCTGTACATAGTGGTACATACTCGAGAAGTGTAGTTAGGTTAATTCTAATGAAATATACCAAAGTATGATAAAACATAATGTTTTAGAAACAAATTTGAGTTACATATTTGTGCACTAGGGTCTCTCTTCACACATTTCTCTTCCTCCTTGTAAACTCAAGCGTTTTACCTAATATCATATTTACGGTATGCCAACAGTCGTTTACTTTTCTTTTTTATATATATAAAATTGCAAGTCTTTCAAAGAATGTCATAGTTGACGTGATAATTTTGACGAGATAAATATGTGTTCGTTTTTGGATTCAGTGGATTTATGCAAAGGTTTGTCTGGACCTTTTTCTTGGTGGAATGCCAACAAGAGGAACAAAATTAAATTGGGAAGTCATCCTTTAGATCAGGTACATGCTCAAGAATCTATTTTGGGGGAGGAGACCAATTTTTCAAAAGTCAAAAGAGAAAAATAGACATATTTTTATCCGAAAAATGATAGGAAACTAAGAACACAATTCAAGATTGTGTGAAGACTTTGGCCGGAGCGCCCACCCGTTGTGTACATGGGCGGATCCAGGGGGAGCATATTTTATCCCAGAAGGTCAAAAATCGCAATAATTATAGCATAATTATAATTATTGCAATAATTATTATAATTGAGGGACAAAAAGCACCAATCTTGCCTGTGTTAAGTCCTACATAAAATTATTTATAGTACTGAGCAGTTAATAATAATAATTAACTAACGTAAATGATTTAATTCCTTTTTTATTATTTTAGTTTAATTTCGTTGGACGAATCTTAGGACCACGAGGAATGACAGCGAAACAGTTGGAACAGGAAACAGGCTGTAAGATTATGGTCCGAGGAAAGGGATCAATGAGGGACAAGAAAAAGGTTTGTTTTCTCTATTTTCCTTTTAACTTTCCTCTCGTCCGTTTTCTTCTTTTACGAACTCAGCCCAATTGTCTTCGCTGGTTTTAGTTCTCTTTTTGTGCATGTCTCTGTTTCTATTTGGCTCAAAAATCAATCAATTAAGAAAATATAGAATTATTTTCTGACATTTACCTGTTTTAGCTTTGAAAATATTAGTATTGATGTTCCTATTTTGGAGGGGGAAGGGAGGGAAAAAAGCAAGACATAAAATAATATTATGGGAAAATAGGTCGAATATGAAAAAAGTGGGGCCAATATAATGTTTGATGTATGTAGAAAATAAGAACGAAATGGAAGGGTATAGTCTGTGTAAGAGCGTAGCAGAGATTTAATTTTTAGCGTATCTAATAAAGAAAAAGATCTTCTTTGAATATTCAACACAGTAAAATGTATATTACAATTTAGCTTGACTAAATTGAAGGGGACTGGTAATAAAGGGAAAAGAAAGGTGACCCCTAGCGACTAGAAATTTATTTAAAAGCAAATACGTGTTTTACTTAACAATTCACGGAACTTAAAATCATTCATGCATGTGAATATCTTGAGCAAGTTCAATTTCTAGGATGTTGAAATGAAAGTCAAGCATTCCCTCTCCGTCAAATTAATTTGCAAAAGTCTTGTTGCTTTGTTTTTACAACTGAATTCTATTTTTGAAAACAGTTTTTGGCAAGGGATCTGGTCCCAGTTGGAAATCGAAACTTCTATGTCCACTTTTCGACACGAGACAGTGATTTCATTGCTGGTAAAGATTGTCACCACTCATTAGCCTCCGTAATTCAACATATTTGTCACTAAAATAACATTTAAAGGTAGAAATATAAATGGATTCAAGTTGTTTCTATAGATGCAAAGTGACTAGTATCCAAGTAAAATCTTTCCAGCGAGGCGATGTAAATGAAATTACGACTGATAAAAAAAACAACAACTATAAACACAAGAAAATACTCAAGAATATTTCATTTGTTGGGGAAATTTGCGGAGAATCTTTGATTTAAAGAGGTTTTGTTATAATAAACAAATACAAAGGATAATTTTTGAATTAAGAAAAATAAAAATGTCACCCAAATGAAGCCAGTGAATTAAATAAAATTTTGCTTCAAAGTTCAAAATATTCAAAATAACAAAATTCGAAAATAGCTTGAATAAGTTTATTTGATGGCTGAAAACCACACTCGTTTCGTTTTGTCTCTTCAAAAATTTCTTTTTGTTCTTCGGTTTTCTATTGCACATCATGTATATTAGGTGAGATATCAGAACATATAAACACTGAATCTTTTATTTTTATTTTTACTGCATATATAGAAACTGAAGAATTTTGAGTTCACCCCAGCGGAAATTGCTAGCATGAACTAAAAGAAAGGCAGCCTGGATGTAAATTTTCAGTCTCATTTTAATATGTGAAATTTTATTACAGTTAAACGTAATGTGTTTAATCCTAAAAACATTCTATTTGTTAGTACTAGACATTTTTTTTTTTTTTTTATAGGGACATACTTTAATGTTCTATCTTTTAGACATCATACTAATATGGTTGGTCCTTCTCAGAATTCTGTTTGTTTAGTCTAAATGTGACAATGTTTAAAATATGTTGGTTTGTACCGTTTTCTGTAAAATTTGCGTCAGTTTTTAATGTTATGTTTTAATCTTATTCTTTTATTGCAAGCATTCGGAAAGAAAATTGTGAGTATCTTATGTGACTGTTGTTGCTCCTATCATGCTTTTACTTTCTAGTCAAATGCCTAATTATTTTGTAATAGGCTCTTTTATTTTTTTATTTTTATTTTCAGTTCGGCTACTAGGCATTTGTCTTAATATCTCTCTTAAGAAGAATTTTCATTAGTATATTTTTGTATTTTCATTAAAAAAAAGGAAAAATTGTGCACCCCTCTAGATTTTAGAAAATTCATTTTGCTATGCTTACTTAAAAAATTGAACAAAATCCTTTGTCATGGCTAACTTTTAACCAAGGGATGTACCAAACCATTCCTTTTTGTCGTGGTATTGAAACGATCTTGTTTTAGTTGGCTTTGTTTTTTGGTTGCAAGTGATCTTACATAAAAATGACATAGCTTGCTCATTTTTGTTGTGTAAATCGAACCTTTTACCTCATTAAAGAATGGACATGGGAGGGGGAACCTTGGGGCCCAGGGAGCCCATAAGTTCGGAGTTTTTACGAATTTGGAGGCTTTTCTTATTCAAATTGTTTTTTGTATCCCCCCCCCCTGTCAAAAAACCTGCCTTTGTGCTTTGCCTCGGTGCCCAATGTAGCCTATATTCCCTCCTCTTAGATTACTTTTCTTTCCAACAGAGGAGGAATAAGAGGTCTCGCGCGCTGCAATAGTTACAATAATTATGAGTCGTTATGGCGAATGGCAGAAAGAAACCCTAAGCTCCCAGTAAATATTTTTTCTCCCACTAAATATCGTCTTTATATCTCTAAAGAGACTTAAATGCTTAGTAGCCTTTATTGCTTATTTGGCTAAACGCAAGGACAAAAAAGAAGAAAAAAAAGGCTTGAATGGTTATTTGTCTGTATAAATGTAAAACAAAATTAAATAGAAGATGTTCTAATATGTCGTAGTGAAATAAGCCTCAGTAAACTATGGCGTATAACTTGCTTATTAGCATGCCTTTATCTTATCCTAAGGTCCTACCTTTGATGGGTTTGATCATAACACTATCTCAGGTGTAACTAAGATGCCTGGAAAAGTGCACTTTCTGATATATTATTCGAAATTGTCTTTTGGGACAAATCTGTTGGAATATTTAGGAGGATACCTCCCATCATTTTTGTGTGTAGGTTTGCCTGTACTTTTTCTAAACATTCTATATTCTTCCAACAGCGTATTTGGCTTTTGCTGGTTTGTCTGAGGATATTCCATAGCAACCAGTTTATCGAGATTCTTGCGGAAAAAATATCCGGCTGATACGAATTCTTTGGGAAAGCATTGAGAAATACATTTTTTCTCAAGAACTATACGATGTTTTGAATGTCTTTCAGCATAGCTCTAGAGATCAATTAATTGATGATACATAGACTATTTTATTTTGGGCCTTATGACGACGAAGAAAATGGCTTACGTTTTTGAGCATCGTGGATGCCTGCGGCATGTAGTTTCATTGAACAACATTTTTTTTAAATTCTTGGCACTATTTTACATTGGTTGAATTAATCAAGCTGTGTCTTTATGATGACTCTTTCTTTCACTGTCCAGATGGACTTTTGTGATTTTAATAATTGTTTATTGAACTGTTTAAGCTAAAAATCTAGAAAAGCTGATCTTGAAGTAAATCCAAAAAAAAACATTTTAATTTTTCTTTAAAGTTTTTCGAAAAATCAATGACTTTTTTGATAAAATTAAATTAAAAAAAAAACTTTTCTACTGAAAGTACACAGCAACATTAAAACTGAAAATGAACATATATTGCACGTTGCGTGTGAAAGTTTAAGGTGCTTAAAAAAATCTTATTGCAGTTCAACGGTCCTAGAGTTTCAGCAGTCGTTCTTAAAGAACTGGGGGACAAATTCAAACTTTAGCGTAAAGAGCGAGGGATTGAGGAGGGGGCACCGAATAATTTCGGTTCATTTTAAGTTTTAGTGTTGCTCTTTATTATTTTTTTTTGTTTAATTTCTGGTCATTTTCCAAATCATACCCAGGCCTAAAGAAAATATGCCGTGGATTACCGGATCCATAAACTCGTAATTGGTAGCGCCCAAATTTTTCTGTTTTTCTTCTTAAAGATTTAAAATTCTTGATTGTAAATAAAATTTTGAACAAAAATTGGAATATTTCGTCAAAATTTTCGGTTGAAGCCGTTGCGACCTACAATAGGGTTCTCATATGCTTAAATTTGTTTTATACCTTCATTTAAATACATTGAAACCAGTGAATTAATAGGAACGGAGAAATATGACCATTCAAAAATATCTGAAAACAAAGCTCCTGGTATTAATTCCCCCCCCCCTAAAGAAATTTTCTGGCGAGGCTCATGGTGACCCGCCTCTTTTTTCACCTTGGTTGCTAGGTATGCAAATGAAATATTTTATGCTAGATAAATTGTCCAATGGCAATATTACTACCCCCCCCCTCCCTGGACGAAACTGTACTAATAATAAAAGCGTTGACCAAACTTTCAGAAATCAAGAGGAAATAGATATCAATACGCCCCTCCCTTTCTCTAAAATGCGTTCTACATTTATCGGAAGGCTCATTAGGATATTTGGGCTTTAAATTGCACCTTTTTGGTGTCCCCCGCCCAAAAAACGACCCGCGTGTATAATTTTATAAAACATGAAACAAGTCAGTGTAGTCAAATAAAGTGTAGTCAAATAAAGTCAGTATAGTAGTCAGTCAAATAGTAGTCAATGTAGTCAAATAAATGTAAAGGTAAAGGTAAAGAATACGGCATTAGACTTTACGGTCCCTATCGGCGGTGCTGATCTCCGTTTCTTGGCCCTTCAGCGAGGAAGTGCAATGGGGGGCTGGGGGCCAACCATCCTGTGCTTTCGCACACCCTTCCTGTTTACCTTCCCCAGATTTCTCCAGGTACCCATTTAGAGCTGGGTCGACTCTGGCTAAGCGTTTTTCTGCTACAAGAAGGGAGGTATCGCCTTGCAGCACCCTTATCCAGGCTTATTCTGCATGAAGTGAGAGGAAAGATTAATTCCTAATTCTTTTTCCATGCCCCTTTCAATATTTATATCTGAAGCAGGGCGGCCACCACGGTCAGTTTCCGAAGTGCTACAATTGCCCAAATGTGGTTGCTACACAGCGATTCTCGGTGCTGCAGTCAAAACATATTTGTGTTGCGCCGCGACAAGCGAATGGTCTGTTTAATTATGCTTAGATTAGTTTTTTAGGTCAATTTTTTATGTAGAGGAACAAACAAGGTATCCATAAAAAATATAGCTGACCAGAACGCTGAATGAGAAAATGTACGCGCACACGCATGTCCTGTATTTAAATGTATTTAGAATATTGTCACGCACAAAGATGTTCTGACATATATCTTGATGTGAAACACATTATGTTATTGCGTTTTATGTGTCTATATTTTTAATTTGGCCATATAAGAGAAAAAGTGTTACGTTCAATATACGTCTTACAGTGCTACACATGGTGAAATAGTACTAAAATACCAACTTTGTGCTAAAGATGGCAACCTTGATCTGAAGGCTTGTGGAGAATTTGACAATTTGGGCACTCAAATGCACTCTTTTAGGCCTCCGACCCTCTCCCATCCCTAGCCTACCCATTGAGCCACCCTCTCTCCTTCATAATACTTTCGCGAAATTACACCTCATGAAAAATTAACTGCATAAACTTACTTCAATTAAGCATTAAGATTATTGTCTATACTAACCATTAACCGTCTATCTTTTATGGATTTCGTGACTTCTTATGAAGGAATGCACCACCATGCGGGATTACTCCTTCTGCAACATGGAAGCTGAATGTACACTTTTTTGATACTTTTAAATCAATTGGCTATCTTAGAATTTTTAGTTGATAACAACTTGGTCCTTATTGGGGCAAAACCGGAGTTTGATGTCACAAAACGGCAGAGGACGCCACTTTTCCACAAAACAGTCTCTTTGATATCTTAAAAAGGACACTAAAACTTTTAATTCCCGTTCGATTGAGCCCTCTTACAATCGTTTAGATTCATTGGTTAATTACGATCACCCATGAGAAAAAATAAATAAAAAAAATAAATACAGGCCTTTTATCTTTCTTCTTGTAGAAAAAGGAAGCGAAATTCCCCATCTTTGTAGATAGGAGCTTGAAACCTCTACAGTAGGTTCTTCTGATATGCTGAATCTGATGGTGCAATTATTATTAAGGTCGGTTGGTTTTTGGGGGATGTTTTCTTCCTTTTCGAAAATCTGGTAAATTTTCAAAGGCCAGTAGATTTCGGTGCGTGACATTAAGCCGAATAGATTTCATATGTTTAGAATCAGCATAAAAATTCCAATTCTTTTGATATATTAATTATTATGAAAATTCCTTTTTTCGAGGTTCAGTTGCTATCAGACCGAGTCGGAGCTTACAGTTCGTCACCACGAGCTGTTTTAAAAGCGTAACAATAACATGAATTTAAAGCAAGGACTCCAATCTTTTTGTGGTGAAATTGGACATGGAACGGCAAAAAAAAGTCAATAATCAAATCTGTATAACATGGTCATATGAGACCTGTTGTTTCCATTATCGTTGCCAGACTGGGCAACGATAATGACTGGGATTCCATCAATTGAACAGCATAATCGTCGGGGCTTTGAAAAATCATGCTCTCCTTGGACGTTCAAAAATCCTGCACACCAGATGGGGCATACCAAGCTTGGTGGAAATGATCCACGTCTCGCAGGGAATGTGTCTTGCATGATGGAACTTTACAAGGGTGGTGGAACTGCATCGCTATCCCGCCTTTCCGAAATATACTCCAGGTGGTGGAAAGTGTGTGACCCCTTGAATTGGTTTTGCCGGATTCGAAATTGCAGTACGGAAATTCTTGTAAATATTGCGTGATTCAGTTTATCACTGGGACTATGAATTTTCGGATGCGTTCAAAGTGAATTTTTTTGAAGTTTCATTAAATTAAACTTTCGTGCAGGTTCAAGAGGGGTGGTCATGCCATTATTTCAGGTGAAACTAGGGTGCCTGAAAAATATATTTCCCTATATATTTTTCGTAATTGTCTTGAGGGACGGGTCTGTTTCAGAATATTCATAGGGATGCTTCGAATACTCTTGTTTGCAGGTATGCCTGTATTATAAATATTACACATTCAACGACGTGTTTTTATTTTGGTTCAGGAAGTTTTATGTCAAACAGTCTATCGGGAGCCTTGGAGAAAAATCCCCACTTCGAATTCTTAGGAAACGCATTGAAGGGTACATTTTTTCTTGAAAGCTTTACGATGTTTTTAAATATCTCTCAGCATAGCTCTATAGAACTAATTAATTGTTGATAGACTATTTCAGTTTGGGTTTATAATGACTAAGAAAATGGCTTACGTGCTTCAGTATCATGGATGGATGTGGTATTTTCGTTAAACAAAATTCTTATTTAGATGTTCTTGGCACTATTATTTTTTTTATTAGTCAAACTGTGTCTTCATGATGACTTTATCTTAATGTCTAGCTGGATTATTTGGGGAGTTAAAACATTGTTTATTAAATTTTTTAAGTTCAAAACCTGAGAAAGCTGATTTTGAAATGAGTCGTAGGACTAATTCTTATCTTTCATTAAGGATTTTTCTCTAAGCTCTTATCCAGTTTGACTCACTTGTTGGAAAAAGCTGAACGTTAATATGAATGTAGAGCAAGAGTTTAGTTAGTCTTCTGGTGAAGTTGAACATGGAACCGAAAAAATGCTCAATCATTGAATATATTTTGATTATTGGATATTTTTCTGGGCTTGGTTTGTTTTGATGGGCGTTTTCGGGCTGAAAAACCTCTTCCTAGCTAATTTATCTACTATGGTCTGCCTCCCTGTAGTAGCATAATATTTGTAGGCATGAATATATAATGAATCGGAGGTAATAGGCTTGGGACTGTCTGTGCAGGATTTCGACTCTTGTTGATAGAAGAGCATCGCCAAGTGCTGAAAACCATGTTGTGACCAAGATGGGCCCAGGATTGCACAAAGCCTCCAACTTACTGGAGGTCCCAGGGACTTCTTGCTGTCCGGTTCTAAGCCGGCTTAAGCGCTTCGGTGTAGACTTGAGAAGATATGTTGGTCCCCATCCTGCACTGGTATCTGGGATCACTGCTTTTCTTGAGGCCAAAATAATTTCAAAGATTTAAAGAACATGAAAATTGGAACTTGGAATGTTACGACGTTAAAAAATGAATATCGCATCGACATTTTGACTGACGAATTCAGACGGTTTGAACTGGATTTATTAGGAGTTTCAGAAACTCATATCCCAGGGATAGGAAGCATGAAATTAGGTGACATAGAATTTGTTTACTCAGGCAGGAAGGATGGGGTACATAGACAGGGAGTAGGGCTCATGATGAATAAGGAAGCTTCTAAGTCTTGTTTAGGCTGGGAAGGTATTAATAATAGAATACTAATTGCTCATTTTATGACTAAAAAGTTTAGGGTATCAGTTATAGTAGTATATGCCCCCATTGAACCAACTGATGGAGATACTAGTGACTCAGATGAATTTTACTTACAGTTACAGGAGCAAATAGACAGGGTACCAGGTAGAAATATGGTGTTTTTGCTAGGAGATTTTAATGCCCAGGTTGGTAGAAATAGGGATAGATGGTATCCTAGCATAGGTAAATTTGGTGTAGGAAAAGAAAACAGTAATGGCCATAGGCTTTTGCAATTTTGTAGGTATAACAACCTAGTTATAACCAATACGGTGTTTGGTCACAAAATGACCCATAAGTTGACATGGTATTCACGTGATGGTAAGACAGCAAACCTTATTGATTATAATATGAAAAAAACTTCGTTTTCTTAAAGAGTTAAAGAGGCTGCGTCCCAAAGTCGAACCTTAAAACGTACAGGAATTAGAAGAGGCAGTTGGGGGGCTGCCGCCCCCCCAAACCCCCAGCTTTTAAAGACTCTTTTGTACAGTTTTTTTGTGGGGGGACTTCATTGTTACTAATTACTAGTTTCGGCGCAATGGTTCTCCTGTCCTCTTGTGTTTAACATTTTTCGAAGTTATTCCATTATTCATTCATTTCAATTTTTTGTTAATTAAAAGAGGGCCTTTCCGAAGCCAAGAGCGGGGGGTTAGCAAAAAAACAAAAAACCTGTACAAAAGAGTCTTTAAAAGCTGGGGGTTTGGGGGGCGGCAGCCCCCCAACTGCCTCTTCTAATTCCTGTACGTTTTAAGGTTCGACTTTGGGACGCAGCCTCTTTAACTCTTTAAGAAAACGAAGTTTTTTCATATTATTTCTGTACGTTTTTCTACAATCCATGGTGGATGTAATTTAATAATTCCTGTACTCCTCGTACAGGAATTAGGAGAGGAACTTGGGTGGCTGCCGCCCCCCCCGCTTTTAAATCATTGTATAAAATAGAAAAAAAAAATAGATAGAATGACCGAAATGTTTCTTTTGCTCATAAGAAGCTAATATTCTGTTATCTCTCAATTGATAAGCTGTCCAGGTGTTATCAAAATTATACAATTTTATTTTGATGTTGTTAAAAAAAACCGCCCATAAGGGACTTGAACCCTTACCAGAGGATTAAAAGTCCCACGCTCTACCGACTGAGCTAATCACTTACATGTGTGTAAATATAACTTCTCAATAACTTTTAAAAATTTCAAATTAACATGGGCTCTTATGGAGAGAAATGCGTTAATTAAGTAGCTAATGCGTGGTTTCTGGAAAACAGGGAAGGAGTTATCGGATCGAGCTGAAATTTCGCGGATAAGCTCCTGGGCCGTAGGGGACCTTAACTTGTGAATTTCAGCCTGATTGGACAACGTTAAAAGGGGGGGGGGGGGTGGGGCTGGGGGGTCGAAACTTTCGGGGGGTTAAGATTTTCCTACGAAACTTTGAAGGGCACTTACTCGGAGAATTCCGCATCGAATGAGTCCTCGTACACCCAGATCCGATGTCGGATGTGACCTGTAGGCGTCGAGAAAAAAAAAGAAAATGAATTTTAAGTGGCTATGCGTGGTTTCTGGAAAACAGGGAAGGAGTTATCGGATCGAGCTGAAATTTCGCGGATAAGCTCCTGGGCCCTAGGGGACCTTAACTTGTGAATTTCAGCCCGATCGGACAACGTTAAAGGGGGGCTGGGGTTGACGGGTCGAAACTTTCGGCCAGATTTTCCCCATGAAGGAAAAGTTGGATGGGGATGAAATTTTGCAGGTTTCTTAGTTGGAGCTCGGGCTACGAAATGCATACCTCCCCATCCCTCTGCGACCACTGGAACCGAAGATCGCTTAACATTGTCGTGTGTCGCCTCTTTATAGAGGCACGAGTGTGCCTCCTTGATGTTATTGTAAACAGAAGACTAGCAGGATCAATACAAGATACTAGGGTGTATAGGAGTGCCGTTATTGATGTTAAAAGTAAAGATCACCATCTAGTAGTGTCTAAGTTTAATTTAAAGCTGAAATTTCGGAAGGGTAACTCCCTCCCGGAAAGTTATGATGTTGGTAGACTTCAGGATGAAAATTTGAGAAAAAACTTCCAGGAACAGTTGAGTACTAAACTTGAGAGTTTAAAAGTTGACAATGTGGAAGATGGATGAATAATTTCAGAAAAACAATTTGTGAAGTTGCTGATGGTGTCCTAAGGAAGAATGCCAAGACTGTAACTAGGAATATTAGTGAAAAAGCTTTAGGTTTAATAGAGAGTAGAAGGGGTTTGTATAAGAATTATCTGAGTGATAGGTCGTATGAAAACAAAAGGAATGTAAAGAAAGTGGAGAAAGCATTAAAATAAGAACTAAGGAGATGTGAAGTGGAGGCGATGGATAAAATTGCTAAGGATCTGGAAGATGCGGCTAGACGGCATAATAGTAAAATATTATACTGGCATGTTAATAAATTGAAAGGGAGTAGCCAATCCGGACTAGCCCCAGTTAAAGATAGAAATGGGGCCACAATTAGTGATAAGGAAAAAGTTAAAGAAAGATGGGTAGAACATTTTGAGAATGTGCTAAACCGAGATACAGTTGCAGGAAAAGATATAGATGAAAAGGAAAAAGTTTGTGATACCTTGGATGTGAAGGAAGATTTGTTTAGTGAGGAAGAATTAGCGACAGTACTAAAAGGATTAAAAAATAATAAGGCTTCAGGTGCTGATAGTATGATTAATGAGTTTCTTAAATATGGTGGCTCTGAGGTTAGGAATAAGCTACTGAAGATTATGAACATGATTTTTGAAAAAGGGGAAGTACCCAATGATTTTTGGAAAACCTTAATTAAACCACTGTATAAGAAAGGTGACAAGAGTGAGTGTCGTAATTATCGAGGCATTAGTCTGGTCTCTGTAGGTAGCAAATTACTGAGTAATATGATACTTTTTAGACTGAGACATGCTGTAGACAAAGTTTTAAGGGAAGAACAATGCGGTTTTAGAAAAGGTAGAGGATGTGTCGACCATGTTTTCTCTCTTAGGTTAATAATTGAGAAGTCCCTTCGTTGTCAAACACCTTTGGTCCTCAGTTTTATCGATTATGAGCAAGCTTTCGATTCTGTTGATAGAACAGCGTTAACAAAGGTCTTGTCGTTATATGGTATACCTGAAAAATACATTAAAGTGATTTGCGCTATGTACGAGAATAATACTGCTGCCGTTAAGGTAGGAAATGAGGTTAGCAACTGATTTTGTATTAAATCAGGAGTTAAGCAGGGTTGTGTTCTATCCCCCTTTATATGGATCATTTTGATGGACTTCGCCTTAAGGAGCACAGGAAAGGCAATTGGAGACCATGGAATCAAATGGGGAGAAAGAACGCTCCTGGACTTAGATTATGCTGATGATTTAAGCATATTAGATGAAAGTGTGAGCAAAATGAATGAATTTTTAGAGGTTTTACGAGTTCAGGGTGCTAAAATAGGCTTGAAAATTAATGTTAAGAAGACTAAGTCACTAAGGCTAGGAATAAGTGATCATGAACAGGTGACATTAGGTAACGAAAAGATTGATCAGGTTGGGAGCTTCAGTTACCTTGGTAGTATTATTAGTAAAGATGGTGGGAGCAGTGAAGATGTTAAAAGTAGAATAGCTAAGGCCCAGGGTGTTTTTTCACAGTTAAAAAAAAGTTTGGAAGAATAGAAAGATAAGTCTACAAACCAAGATTAGAATATTCTTAGAATATTCTAGTTTTTGTAATTTAGTAGTTAATAAAGAGAGTTCACTGTTTTTTTTATTGGAAGCTACAGTGATGACCGTTGTCAAATATGGCTCTAAAGCATGGGCACCCCGAAAAGCAGATGAAAATTTACTAGATGTTTTCCAGAGAAATTGCCTACGGATTGTTCTGGGTACCCGGCTGACTGACCGTATTTCAAACAGTAGGTTGTACGAAAAGTGTGGTTCAATCCCGCTTTCTGGGGCTATAATGAAAGAAAGGTTGTGATGGCTAGGCCACATTCTACGGATGAAGGATGACAGATTACCGAAGATTGTCCTTTTTGGCCAACCGTCTGGGGCTACACGGAAAGCAGGTCGTCCTTGTCTGGGTTGGGAGGATGTCATAAATAAAGATTTAAAGGAAATGGGAACTTCCTGGGAGGGTGTAAAGAGGGAGGCTTTAAATAGATTAGGTTGGAGGAGAAGCGTGCGTAGCTGTGTTGGCCTCAGGCGGCTTCTTGCTGCTGTGACTTATTAGTAGTAGTAGTAGTAGTAGTAGTATTGAATATATATCTCTGTTTCGGTAAGCCTTGACGTTTCCGTATTGATTTAAATTCCCAACTGGGCTAGCATAACTGCAGGGGCTATAAAAGATAATCTTGTCCATGGATGTCTAATATGTAGATAAACCTGGTAATGAATGATTGGTATTTACCAAAAAATAAAAAAATCTGAAACCGATTTTTGCTCTGAGAAGTGCGTAGTATGGTTTATCATTGGCACTGCGAATTTTACATTCGCTCCGAGATGCAGAATTTAGTGCAAACCAGGCTCACATGATGGCGGGTTGTCCAAATTCTATATATATATATATATATATATATATATATATATATATATATATATATATATATATATATATATATATATATATATATATATATAAAGTTTGGTTAGTGCTAATGAAATAAAACAAAATATGATGAAAATTTAATACTTTATCAACAAACTTATGAAACTACAACAAAGAATTATGGAAGGGTGGCCGCCCAGACCGCATTATATTAAACACGTAACCTAAACTAATTTAACCTGTCCTAACCAAAATACCAACTAAATATTTAATTGAAATATAGTTACAATGTAGTTTCCCACCGAGCCAAAGCTAATATTTTCTGTTATGAAGACCGGTTATTATCTCATGTTAGCGATTCTAGATCTTTAGTGTGGTGGCTATTAGAAAAAGTACCATATATATATATATATATATATATATATATATATATATATATATATATATATATATATATATATATATATATAGTATCACCTCGTATGTATCACCAAGGTATGTATCACCTCGTTCTTACCGTTAGGTACGTAACCTTTCAGAAAGGAAATTGTTGCTGATCTCGAAAGCAAAATCCAAAATCAATGGGTATTTGCACCACAAAAACTTTTCATTCTCATAAGTCAAAGAAAGTTGCATCTAAGAAGTTTTATCGTTTGCATGACATCGTTACGTGACTGGGTCTAATGTCTCCAGTTCTGGCCTATCGCATTTTCAATTGACACTAAGTATCGCGAACACTTGATAGTTAATCAGCGGTTTCTGAAATAGGCCCAAAGGAGATCAAAAGACGTTAAACCTCCGAACTGTCTATAGACTAATTTATCAGGCTGCTAGACTACGTTTAATGAAAAAGGTGGTACTTACGTCTTATCCCAACCACACTCAAGAAGTTTAATTTGATCTCTGCATTCGTAGATGATTAGCTTAGCCTAAATATAATAAACTTCTATGCAGGTAAATTTTAATTAAATATTTAATATATACAGTTGGTATGGTTAGGTATTTAATATACGTTCTGGGCGGCCTGCTTTCCATAATTCTCTGTTATAGTTTCCTTAATTTTGCTGCTAAAGTATTATATTTTCATGAGATTTTATTATATTTTATTGTAACTAACCTAACTGCACTATTTGAGTGTGGTCGGGATAATACGCAAGTACCAAATAAAAGTTAATTTGGGATCCTTTCAAATAAACATTTTTAATTTAATTCTCTCTGGTTTTTATGAGCCACCTATCTCTCGCTTTGCATTACTTAAGATAATTAGAAGACCAGAACTCTGACGATTAGGAATTTTGAAAAAGGAAGTTTTTCCATTGGCGCAGTGTCTTCCAAAATGTGGTACGGGACTCCCAAGGGTACGAAAAGAGTTTAGTTGTGAGAGATGTTGTACCAGAGCTTGTTGGGGGTATGTACCTACACCATGCAAAGAACAGGATAATAGACGTGGAACCGCGTCTCATTTAAGAATTAACAACCATAGCAGAGAACCTAAATACGGTGATCAGTCATCTCAGTACAAAAACTTGCATACTTTTATTCCATCTAAGTAAATATTATGCGTAACATTACTTCTATTTAAATTTTAATATGAATAACTGTATTTCTCGTTTATTGTTATTTTTACTATCTACAAAAAAGAAGAAAAATTACATTATTTAGATTGTTATTAAAATTAATCAATTTTTTCGAGAGGTGATCGGAAGAGCGAAAACTATAGAAAGGGGTAGATATGTTTCAAGTTTGTTGAGACAGACGTCTTTAATACTATTGGAACTAAGAACAACGGACTCTGGTTGAAATTCGCATTCGGATCGTGCGAAATTTTTGTTTTGAATCTTTGAGTCTGGGGCCCCTGTGTCACCTGCAGAAAGCACAGGGAAAGCATTTACAGAATTCTGTTTCACATCCTAATTGCATCTCCAGAATAGTATTTACAATGTCAGATGCTTCTGAAGACTTATAGCTCTGTATAAATAAATAAAAAAAAAGTTTTTTTTAACTCAAAGTAAGGAGCAACATTAAAACTCAAAAGGAACAGAATTATTCCGCATATGAAAGGGGCTGTCCCCTCCTCAACGCCCCGCTCTTTACGCTACAGTTTTTTATGGTTTTAAAAAGTAGAGTTGTGAGGAAGAGTCAAACTTTAGCGTAAAGAGCGGGGCGTTGGGGAAGGGACAGTCCCTATCATATACCGAATAATTTCTGTTCGTTTTAAGTTTTAATATCGATCTTTACTTTCAGTTAAAAAAAACTAGTTTTTGATACATTTAATTTCTGCACGTTTTTGAATTATTGCAGGTGTTGATTTTAGATCACTTTACATGAATTATTAAAAGGAAATTTGTATATTAACTTTACTTTTCTTGGCTAAATGGCTTTCCAAAAGTTTTGATCGGACGATTTCGAGTAAAAAAAGGGGCGGGGCAGGGGGCCTAGTTGTCCTCCAATTTTTTTGGTTGCTTAAAAAGGCCATTTGAACTATTTTCGTTTATTTTTATTGCGTATATTGGGGCGTTGTCCCCTAGTCAATACCTCGCTCTTTACACTAAAGTTCGAGTTTTGTTCTAATTCTTTTAAGAATGACCCCTGAACCACAAAGGTCGTTTAATTAGAATAAATAGCTCTTCTGAAATTACTAAAAATGCTCTATCCTAAAGAGCGAGGTATTGAGGAGGGGACGAACCCCCTAATATACGTAATGATTACTGTTTGTTTTAAGTTCTAATGTTGCTCCTTATTTTCAGTTGAAAAAAACTTATTTTTTACATTTTCTCATTTTTTAAATAATGCTTGAAAACTCTCTTCTCCCATGATAAATTCCTCCATGGAAAGATTCTCTCACGTGACAAAGACCCCCCCCCCCCCACCGCCACCATAAAAATATATTTCGTCAATAACCAATGCTATATGTAAACAATGGGCAAAGTTCATAACTTGCAGCCCATTCCCCGGGGACTAGTTACCCTCCATTTTTTGGTCACTTAAGAAGGGCACTAGAACTTTTAATTTCTATTAGAATGAGCCCTCTCGCGACATTCTAGGACCACTGTCGATACGATCACCCCTGGAAAAAAAACGAAAAAAAAAAACACAAATAAACACACATCCCCGTGACCCTTCTTCTGGCGAAATATGCAAAATTCGACATTTTTGAAGATAGGAGCTTGAAACCTCTACAGTATGGTTCTCTGATTCACTGAATGTGATGGTGTAATTTTCATTAAGATTCTATGACTTTTAGGGGGTGTTTTCCCCTTTTTTTGAAAATAAGGCAAATTTTCTGAGGCTCTTAACTTTTGATGGTTAAAACTAAAAACTTGATGAAACTTACATCACTTGATAAAAATGTGATCCTTTTGATGTATATATTGATATCAAAATTCTGTTTTTTAGAGTTTCAGTTACTATTGAGTCAGGTCGCTCCTTATAGTTCGTTACCACGAATTGTTTGACTAAGCTGACCATATTGTTTTGCACCGGTGACATTTTTTCAAATAATAAAAAAAATCACTGCTCCCGAATTGACGTTTTTAATCCACAGAATATGGCTAATGTAGGAGCTGCTTACGAATGCTTTTTGCTTTATTGTCCAATCGTACAGGTCTGCTAAAATCATTAGTCAAACGAAGGAACCATCTTGGTTAGAAATGAAAACAGACAAGGGGCAAATCAATTACTTTCTCCGTTCGTATATATCTGTCTGGGACAGAGGAGTGGATTTGGGACTGGTTATTTATTCTAAGTCTAAAATGTTGAACACGGCCCAAGTCTATCGTTTTTAATAACACAATTGCTGACAGACAGATATCACGTTTAATTCCGCCGAGGGAAGGGACCGAACTGCAATTACAGCTTTGTTATTCTCGGTCCGTTAAATGATCGAACTATTTTGGGATTCATATCTCAGGTGACCACTTTTAGAACATTTTCTTTAAAGCTTTTGACTTCATTCATGTCAATAGCCATGTCTAGGTCTAACTTTTCATCCTCCGGCTGTTTCTTGCATTACATCTTGATTGAGGACGCTATATTGTGTCAGCTTTCATGATATTCTGGGTGAAAAAAAATATATAAGAAATTGTTGAGGATCAACACTTAAATTGAAACAGATGCCAATATCGACTTTGCTAGACTACAAGCGAAAGTATTGCCTTAGCTTGTCATGGCTGCAGTGGTAGGTGCAGTCTAGTAAAGAGTGAGGTATTGGTGCTAGGAACGTATTAAGGTGGCGGGGGGGGGGGGCTTTGGGTATGTGACAGCTACCTCCCAACTTAAGTTTTTACGGTGAGTCTTAGATTTTTCATTTGATTCGATTGTTTTTTTTTGCCCCCCCCCCCCCCCGTCCGAACCAACAGTTTGATAACATATTTATCGTTTCAGTTACGCCTAAAGGGTGTATCTGGTGTTTAAGGCAGGGCGCACTCTCAAGGAATCTTCCTATACCTCCCATATTAAACATTTGGAGTTTGCCTGACGTTCCTGAATTAGTGATTTCGGCGGTTTTTATGTCAATAGAAATAAAAAAAATAATCTGATGAATATTTTCATCTAATCAAATCCTAAAGCCGACATTAATTTTTTTTATAGTTCCAAAATAATTACAAAACCTGTTTCAGGTTTGCATTCTAGATTGCTATACTTGACACTGTTGTTGTGGGGAATAGAAAAAATAGAGCAAAAAAATTTTCTATTCTACAATCAGAAACTTATTTCCATAATACATACTTCCTGGCTGCAGTCCCTTCAAATACTTTACATATTTGTGTTCCGAAGTCAAAAATTCCCCTCAAAGACTAGATCCAGCTGTAATCGCTGTAATCGTGTGAGAATGCATAAATTACACCAAGGGACTAACCACTCGGATTGTTCAGGAGCGATTCAGTCAAGTATTAGTTAGTTGTAACCTGTTTAAACAGAGTCTAGAGAATAAGTAGCGTGCAGACATCAAACTGCTGGTTAATAAATACATATAAAAAATTATGTTGTATAAATAATTACAAGAAGAATTGCCAAGGATAACCTGCACCTAATCGTAATTTTTAGTGAGAAACCCCTTAAGTTTAACCTTCTTATGTTTGTTTCATTGAAGCGACGAAGAAAACAGATACCTTTGTATTTGACCGAGTTGTCGCTTAAGAACAAGAATTGACTAGGGAGTTAAATGTTCGGACTTTGGCTAGGCCTTAAACACTGCAGCACCAAGCCGCCTGAGGCCAACACAGCAACGCACGCTCCTCCTCCAACCTAATCTATTTAAAGCCCCCCTCTTTACACCCTCCCAATCCTCCTAATTTGCTTTGTTTTGTTGACTCTTTCTTTAGAAACAGCTTAGCAAACGGCTTTTGGCTGTTATCTCGGAAGTGTGAAAATATCGAATATGCCCTAAGGCATGTCAGTCACGTTGTGACGTTTCGGTTTTTTGTGTTTGTATTTGCTGCAGGCTTTCGCTTTGACCGCTATTCCTTTTTATATGCTTAGAAAATATTTTAGGTCAATCCACTTTTGAGTTTTGACATAAAGTAATAATAAGGCCTAAAACTTTAGAACCTATACGCTTTATATTAAACTAGCCTATAATAAATACCAATGAGCATATTCTCATCTGTTTATTCTATTTAAAGTTCTGCATATCACTGAATGAAAACATAATATGCAAAGGAAATTCCCATGGAAGAAATAAGGATTTGTCCCAGGCGGTCATAAAATGACTGGTAAAGTATAAGAAAGGAGCCCACGGATTTGTGTTTTATACAATTGTTACCTGAAGAATTGCGGGGAGATTGTGAAGCGCGTCAACCGTAATGTAGACACTCGTTTTAAAGATTGGTTAGATGTATCTTATATTTAATATTCAAAGCAGAACCTTAATTTTCTTTCACATTTAACAAGAGGTTCTAGGTGCTAAATTTTCTTTTTTCCGTCTCGTCATTGAACAAGTTTTGGTTTGGAATACTGAAAAAAGGGACGTTTCAAGAAATGACTGGAAAATGATCGGTTCAAATTTTGATTCAGTGTCAAAATTGTGTAAAACCTTATTTTTCTAATTTTATCGCTTTTTCGCCAGCATAAAAAGGAAAATAAAGTAGGGACATGTGTAGCCATTTATATTGCGAGGGAGAGAGGACAATCGGGAGAATTTGGATGGAAGGAGTGAGGCTCCTCTCTATGTGTATCTGCAGAAGATTTTAAGAGGCTAATCCAAACACTACCAGATTATCCACCTCAATGATTTGAGTAAAACTATTATTTTATGATGTGTATTCTTAGTGTTTGCTCAACAGCTCTTTCGTTCGGATTGTCATCGTTTAAGTTATGGCATGTGCAAATAGTAATTTTATGAGTTCAAAAGTTTAAAAAAATTAATTTCAACAACTTTTTCCCAGCTTGTTTTCTGTTACTTTTTTTGTATTTCGATTTTCAAATTTGTTTTCTTATTGTTTAATGGACGGGTTTTTGAAAGTACAATTGATCCTACAATCTAGTATTGTAAAAAGAAAAATTAAATAAGTTATATTGGAAATTTCCATTGGGATCTAGAGTGTTGACACGAAGCCCTCTTTTGATGCAAATTCAACTTTAAAAAGAAGAAGGCTTCAACAAACGACACAAATGGTAAAAATAATTGCCATAAACTATTTCTAAACTTATTCAGGTGGTTGTTAACTCATCAGCACCTAATGGAAATCCTAGGGTAACGCTTGTTCCGCCACCGTTGGCACACCTCTGCCACCAGGGCCTCTTCATTCCACACATGAAAAGCTTTGCAACACGCGTAGTAAACTTCCGCGGTGCGTGACGCGCGCCACCTAGAGTAAACGACTTTTGAAAGTGTTTAACCCCTCGAATTTATTTCATAAATTGTGTCACATATAGCTCTTAACATATCATTCTGCAGTTTTTAGTGCATTAAAAGTACTTGAACTAATGTTCTGCATAGGGTGGTGTAATTTCGTCAAAATCCTGGGGGGGGGGGGCAAGTTGGAGTCAAGTATCACAAATCAAGTGAAAATGACAGTGAAAACTGAAAACTGATCCATATATTACCGTAAAGGCCGATATATACTAAAGAAAACTGACCTGTTACTTTGGATACTTAAATTACGCAGAATTATCAAAGTTTTGACAATGTTTTTGCTTAAAGTAAATTTCAGCTGGAAGGGGGGAAACTGAGGTCTGTGTGGGCAAACTCGGATCTGGAGCACTTGCCCCCTGCTTATAAGCAAATCATGTCCCTTTCTGCGTAATGATTATTCTTATCTATTTTCGCTAAATCGTTCCTTACATGAGGTTCTACTTCTTTTTTTTATTTGCCATCTGTTTATTTATTCATCGAACCCACCTTAAATGCTTTGACTGGCTGGCGTCATTCCAATGGATAATCTCGGGAAAATGCCGACTTTGAGGGAATGACGCATTGGCGTCAAGTAAACGACTTTGACATGCGCTAAGCAAAAGAACCAGCGAACGAGTAGGCTAGTGTTATATATCGCTGCTGTCATACTTAAAGGTCGTATCTGGAATATTCGCACTTCCAATATAATTGCTAAAAAAGATGATTTTCAGGCATTTTCAAGGATAGGATCAGCAGAGCATTGTATGTTCAATCGCATATTATAATCCACCTTTGTCACCCTGATTTACGCTGCTTAGCTGATCTTCCCTGTGACAGTAGCTTAGCAATTGAATTTTCGCAATCATTTAGAAGTATGAAAATGCCAGATACGACCTTAAGGCGTGACAGCGCCAATATAGTGGCTTAAATAAACACTAAATACTCATTTATTGAACACTGTAGCGATTCTGACCTTTCTTTCGCCCGGGGCAAAATCTTGATTCATGAATCTAAGGATTTTTTTTTTAGGTTTGAGGGTTTAAAGTCCAAGAATAGATTTGAATATTGATATCCAGAAGAATAAGTGGCTTAATCTGGCTATAAATGAGGATGAAGAGGGGATTTTAGGTATCAAGAAAATTGATAAAGTGGTTATCTTTACTTATCAGGATAGTATTTGTAGCTGCAGTGAAGATGCAATAATTAAGATGAGCCTGGGCACATGGTTTTTTCTTTACAGTTAAAAAAGGTTAAAAAATTAGGAAGATAAATTTACAAATTAAGATTCGAATATTGTAGCCACTGCCATGGTTTAAATATGGCACTCAAGCGTGAGTGCTTCGAAAGACTGGGGGAGAATTATTAAATTTTTACCAAAGTAATTATGTAAGAACAATTTTAAATCCTCTCGCTCTTTGGGGATATAATGAAAGGTTTGCTGTTATGGCCAATCCACATTTTAAGGCTGAAGGATGACTGGTTTCCAAAGATTTTGCTTTTTGATCATCCATATGAGGCAAAGAGGTCATTGTGGGAAGAGGTCATTTCAAAGGATTTAAAGGAGATTTGAACTGCATGATTGGGGATGAAAAGTGAAGCTTTGAATAGCTTAGGGTGGAAGAAGAGCGTGTACAGCCAGGGGCGGATCTAGAGCAAAATCTCAGAGGAGGCATAATGCGACAAGGGTGCCAATGAGCAAAATCTTGGGGGTCCCCTTTTGACAAAGGTGCCAATAATTGACCAAATTGACATATTTATTCCAAAAAAGAAGAAAAAGAAAAAACTTAAGGGGGCACCAAAAAAAATCTTGGGGGGTCCCCGGTCTCCCCTGGATCCGCCAGTGTTGACAGCTGTGTTGGCCTTGCGTAGCAATGCGGTTGTTCCTAGTAATGGTTGTTCTGTTACCTTTATGATATACTTAAAATTTGATGGTTTTTAGTCGTCCTTTTAAGTTTACTACCTCACAATCAACTTTTTAACTAAATCTAGTCTGAAAAAAGGCAAATAAATTGAAAGCTAGAAATTCATTAATAGTAATTCATTTACAATCTGGAACACACTAACAATGAGAGTAGTTGATAGTTTGCTCTTATATCTGCTGTGACAGTCTGTAGCAGCTGAAGATCATACTCTCGTCGTTAGTTTTCCTTTAGCTTCCAGGGGAAAACCGTTTGTTTCTCATGGTTAGACCTTGAATTTTAAATATTCTTATTTTCATATTTTAAATTACAGAACGTTCCTGTGTTCATCTCTGAATTCATATGCTTTATTAACCTTCAAATACGATGGTTTGACAGCCAGTTGTTTTCTCCTAAGATTTCGCCGTGCTCTTCGGCCATCTACTTTATTATTCCGAAAAACTCAACCTCACAAGAAGATGTTTGGGAAAAAAACACGACCAAATAAAAGTTTCACATTCGAAATGGAGAAGTCGTAAATGACTTCTTTCTGTTTGCTTAAAACACGTTTAAATAAAATATCTAATGGTAAACATCACAGTGAAACGCTGTTTAGGGCATACTTAACATGAAAAACTGGATTTTTGGATTTTGTTTTGGGTGGATTTAAGCTGAAACTATCAACATTTGCATAAAAAGCTGTGATAATTATTGCCGAGAAATGCATACGGTCTACATACTTTTGAATAAAAAAGTTGTTCCTTCTGAAAAATTCACATCTTTATTTGTTTCTGGGCGTTTTGAGTTTATGTTTTTTTGTAGATTTATTTATCAAATGTGACGATTATCTTTGCTAATCTCCTGCACTTATTAGGGAAATATCTCCTTATGTTGAATATGTTTCCGTTTATAAATGTTGCCATTTCCTTAGCTATCTATCAAAACCACCTCAACTGCCTTGACTAGTTGGGATTACCTGTGTGATCTTGTGGCAGTCCTTCTAATCCCGGAGTTTTCGATTGTTCTTTTTTGTTGATTTTATTCATTTGTATTGTTCGATGGAATGTGACGATTTTGCAGAACACTGTTGGAATCATGGACAATGTTGTAGGCTGTAGAAAGCTCCCTAAAATATTACACACTGTAGTTAGTTTTGATTATTAATTAAACGAAAAAAATCAGATAAAGCTGATAAAATAAAATTTGAAAGCAAATAGATTTAATAAAATTCAGACAATTTGAGATAAAAATAAAATTCAGATCAGCATTTGAGATAAAGATAAATCAAACGAATTAACCATCTTTTTTTCTGTGGTTTATTTTTGATTTTGCGTTTTTTGTTTTGTTTAGTGTAACATTAGTTATACAAGAAAATAATTTACAATTTAATGGTCTAGAAACCAACAGTATGATCAGTATAGGATTTGAAGGAATTATTTGCATTTTTAGGAAGAACAGAATCGAGGAAAACCTAATTGGGAACATTTAAATGATGAACTTCACGTACTAATCACCGTCGAGGATACTGAAATTCGTTCTAAAATGAAGTTGGAAAGGGCCGTCGAAGAAATTAGAAAGTTACTAGTCCCAGCGGTAAGTACCTTATAATAATGGAAATACATTAGTTCAGACTAAAAGTTGTATTTAACTAACTTATATTGGCAGCAGATTGTAAATATTTTTTTCGTGATCGGTTCTGGTTGGTCGGTTCTTTGTCAAAACACTAAATTATTGAGAAGATTGCTAGATGTCCTGCAGGAATGTGTTTTTCTTCTTTAGGGTAGACGCAAATATCATGTTGGAGTTCAACTAGCCTGTTCAGTATGGTTCAGAACATGGCCCAACGGGCGAAATTGACATGCACAAATTTTTTCTTTTCTAAATTTTTTTTTAGTGACTAAGGTATAAAGGAATGCTTATTGATATTAAAAGTAAAGATCACAATAAGGTAGTAGAGCAGAATAGATCACAGTAGAATTAGTCATAAAGAAAATGCTTTGAAGAGATTGTCTGGATAATTTGAAGGACTGTGAAATATTAATAAATGTCTGGGAAATGAGACAAAAAATTGTCATATTTTATAATTTTGAAATGAATGAAGGATTAATTACGAAAAGTAAGGTATTGACAAAGAAGATGGCCACATGTGCTCATAGTATGATAGATTATGTTTTGAAATACGGTGAACTCAAATGGATAGAGATAAGATATTGAGAATTGTGAATGAGATT
Source organism: Artemia franciscana (assembly GCF_032884065.1). Taxonomy (NCBI): domain Eukaryota; kingdom Metazoa; phylum Arthropoda; class Branchiopoda; order Anostraca; family Artemiidae; genus Artemia; species Artemia franciscana. Next base: position 25,695,022 of record NC_088863.1, on the reverse strand, counting down.
TTGAGCAAAGGAAAGAGACATTAGCCTGATTCCGGTGCCTTTTGATGCATTTGACCATGGTTATTAAATTATTCATTGACTCAGGTATTTAATTATGTCATACTTACACGACCGGACACAATTCCTTGCCAATGGTGATTCCGTATCAATAACAGTGCAGCAGTCGAACAACGTTGAGTCCCTCAAGGATCTGTACTTGGCCTCTTGCGTTTCTTGTTTAACATCAGTGACTTGAGTGAGTCGTCAAAGGATCTCGGACGTACAGTGTTGTTTGCTGATGATATGGGGTGCAGTGTCTCTGGACCCAATGATCTGATACTTCGGCAAAATATATGTCAAGGAATCGGTAGAATTATGTTGTGGTTTGAGTCTAATCATCTGACGGCAAATTTTGGTTACTGCCACTCCAGAGACAACAAAATAAAGGATTACGAGTACTGAAAGAATATATTGCATTTCCTGTTTTGCTACCTAACAAATCAAGCACTCAGAGTATGTATGTTATATTTAATATCCCTCCAATTAAATGGTTTGTGATGTATCAGTCAGTTCTGTTTGTTGTTCAGTTTCGTAAGAAGGCATTGCCTGCGTATTTTCATGAATTTGAGCTGTTATAGGCATTGGATGAGGTGGATTCATGTCGACAGTCCAGGAGATGGCGGGTGGCCCGTCAGCTGCTAATTAAATCCGAGAGATTGCGTTGTTTACTTAGAAATAGTTTAGCTACAGTATGGAATAACTTTGGTAAAAACTGTAATCTATATCTTCCCCCATCAACACTAAAAACACAAATTAAGGAACGCCTAATGAAGATTTAATTTGTTAATAAGTATGTGTATGTACTTGTACATACATCTGTAGGCCTCTTTTTGTATGGCGTGTTTGGGAAGGGAGTTGGTCCCTTTTCCCCCGTCGACGAGTTGAATAATGTTAATAAAAGTTGGAAATTTTTAGTAAACGAATTGAGTCTTTTGTTGTTTTTGAGTTCAGGGTCTGGGAGTAGATTCGGAAATTGACATTCAGAATACGAATCTTAAATTAGTAAAAAAAAATGTTAGGTAGTGAGAAAATTCACCGAGTAGATAGCCTCATTTGTCTAGACTGCATTATTAGTAAGGAAAGCGGTTGTAGTGAAGATGCAAATGTAGAATGCATGGGGCACAGGTGTGTTTTTGTCGCAGTCGAAAAAATTTGGAAGAATAGCAAGATAGGTCTTAAAGACAAGATGAGGATAGTTAAAGCCGTGATAATGACTGATGTCAAGAATAGCTCTGAAAAGTTATTACCTCAAATTTTTTTTTTAAGATATAGTGGTACTTGTGTCTTACCTGGGTCACACTTGAGGATTTGGATCTGCAGATCAGAAAGTGACTGGTTTATACCTGTCAGTATTTGAAGAAAATTAGCTTAGGCTCAGTTGAAACCTACGTTTTAGGTGTAATTTTATTAAATATTTAATATATAGAAATGGTATTCTGGTTGGATTAGGTTAGCTATTTACTACAATGCGTTCTGTGTGGTTCCCCTATCATAATTCTTTGTTGTAGTTTCTATAATTTTGTTACTAACATTTTGTATTTTCATCATTTTTGGTATATTTCATCATGATTAACCTAACTTCATCACTCGGTTGTGTACCGGCTAATACACAAATACCGATATACTTCATTATATCCAGATAATTTCAGGTACTCATTTTGTGGCTGTATTTCAACATTAAGCTGGATGAATAAGGTCACTTGACCTCGATGTTTAGGGCTATAATGAAAGAAATGTTAGTGAGGTTAGATAATGTTTTACAAATGAAGAATAGTAAGTACTGAAAATCGGGCTTTTTGGCAATCCGGTGATGACAAAACAGAATGCTTGATGTCGTAGAAAGAAATGGGCAAAGGTAATAATAATTCAGTGGTAGTGAGAACCTCATGAAAGGGAGCAAACAGAGTCAGGCTTTTAACAGTGTGCCCATTTGTGTTGGGATCAGGCGGTCTAGTGATTTGATGATTTGTTAGTAGTTGAAAAAGTGCAATGTCTAAAAATGTTAAGTAAAAAGATATCAGTAGGAAAGTGAAATGAAGATAAATTATCGAAAACCTTTTTCTAAAACTTGTAGACATGTTTCCTGATGATTTTTTTTTATATATTGCTAATGAGGCTCCCCTTTTATCTATTGTTGTATTCTAGTAAATTCTCAACGGGAGTTTTTTAAATTTATCTAGTATCTAAGGGGTATCGGTCAGTTTCTATTTTTTTTTTTTTTTTATTATTATTTTTTTTTTACAAGAAAAGTATTTGTAATAATCTCTTTCTTTAATATTAAGAATGCCTATCTATAATTTGTTACCATACCGTATATAACCATTTAGCTAAATATTTGACCAACACTATACCCCTAATTTCGTCGGAGATTAATTGCAGGTTTGCGTTTCTGCGGTTAGTCATTAGATTTTTCCTCCTAAATCTGATTTTGGATCAGAGTTGATACCCACAAGATTTGATTTATATTGCCCAAGTTCTTTTGCGATTTTGTGATGATATCTTGTTTGACCTGTTCGTCAAGTTTAAACCAAGGAGTTGGATGGATGAGTTTTTGCTGATAGCACTTAAAAGTATTTTCTTTTTTCATCTTGTTTGTAATCAAGAAATCAAGTAATCAAGAAATTATCAAGAAGTAATCAAGTGATCAAGAAATTATGCAAGCTGTTCTCCAGCTGACAGTCCATAGACCGTCCATTTAGCAAAGGAAATGCGATCTTTCAAACCCCTAACCCTCCTCATCCTGGATACGGCCTTGACTTTGCTGTAGATTTACATTTTCAGTTTAAAAAAATAGTACGAACAATCTAATCTCTGGTATTTAAAAAAAAAATTCATCTGTTCTACGTTTTGATTATCCATAAATTTTATATTAATTCAAATATCTGTATTCGAAACTTAAGTTTTAGGGTCCGAACTCGCAAATTAAAAGGTCGTAGAAATGATCTACGTTGAACTTAACAAAATCTTTAGGCCAAGAGTTATGTTTGCAAATAAATCCATCTTTAGCTTGGAAAACACTTTATATGCCCAGGTCGGGAGTTATTTAGGTGCACTTATAGGCAAACGTTTATTTGGTGCCAATTTTATTAACCTTATGTTATGTCATTGCGCTGATTTTTCTTAGATTGCAAATACCATCAAAGAGTTATAATAAGGACCGAAATAAAATTAAGAAGCGCTGATGTATGGCTCTAGCCCTTAGTGGCTTTTGGGGGGTGGGGGTTCTCATAAGGGCGAGATTAAACCCATGAAAAGAAACTATTTTATACCACAATTTTTTCCTTGTGACCAATAAGGGAGAGGAAGACCCTTATTTTTGTTTATTATTATTTATTGAATTGTTATTACATTTTTGGTACTTTTGTCTTATAGCCACCATACTCAAGATCTTGTATCGCGAATATGACACAATAACCGGTTTTCATGGTCTTTATGACAGACAAAATTAGCTTCGGCTCGGTGGGAAACTACATTGTAGCTATTTTTCAATTAAATATTTAGTTGATATTTTGGTTTAGTTTAGCTCACATATTTAATATAATGCGGTCTGTGTTCCATAATTCTTTATTATAATTTTCATAATTTTGTTGATAAAGTATTATATTTTCCTCGTATTTTGTTTTATTTCACTAGCATTAACTAAACTTCACTTCTCGATAGAACTTGAGTGTGGTGGCTATGAGACACAAGTACCACATTTTTATATCAATTTATCCTTTGTTCTCAGAATGTTTCCAAATTATTTTTTAAGCTAACCACATTATTTATGCTGCTTAAAACTGACAATAAAGAACGAAATAGTCTACAAATCTAGATAATAAGAAGCAGGTAAGACAGTTTTTTACATTCATATTTTAAATTGGCACCCAATTTCTTTAGTCACTAACCATGCCTGAACGTTACTTTGATTGTCTCGTAATTGACACCCAAATACCTTTTTGGGGTTGATATGTTTTTGTTTGATGTTGCAAGATTCACTTATCAGAAGTATCTGATATCAGCTAATAAGTGGTATCGTTGGTTTTCTTTACATGGTTTGTTTGTAAAAACAATGCTGTTTAGCATTTTAATGTTTTCAATATAAAATTCCAATTTTTTGTTTACGCAGCTATTCGATGTAATATTATGCTTTTTTGTAGTATTCTTAGAATTTGAGTGCCAAATAGATGTTTTGAAAAGTCTGGAACATACCGTATATTATTCATAAATAGACGTTAACATAGCCTGGATTAAAACTGAACCGAAATTATTTTTTAAGCCCAGTTACCGGTTTCTTTGCTGATATGGGGAGGGAGGGGCGTCCACTTTTTGCTATCTGGTGTATATCTCAGAATGTCATGTGTGTCACCCAGCTTTGCCTCAGTTTCTAACACACCTGGCACACTTCCGTCACGCTTGCCACGCGCCACCTGGTGTACGTGATTTCGGAAAGTGGTGCCCACCTGGATGGGAAGATGAATTTTCAAGGTTGGTTCATATAGTACAATATTGAAATTATCTGAAAGTGGGACATTTTCAGATGGGCACCCTGTGGACTGGGAGATGGACTTTTGAAGCTGATTCATTCTGTATCGGCAAACGGGGAGTTGGTGCTTTGGTACCCCCTCAGTGGTAGCTCTGGTCTTTCTTGTGTCCGGGGCTAAATCTCGATTAGTGCTCATCCCCCCTGTCCTTCAAAAATTTTCAGGCCAATTTTTAATAAAATTTTCATTTATTAACAGGTTTTATCATTTATTTCAATCTGAATTCTCTCACTTTACATGGTAAAAGGAAATTTCATATTCATTTCGCTTATACTTACTGCCAACTGTGCACTTTACTTTTTTAAAAATAAAAATAAACTTTCAAAAATTACAAAATGTTATACATCTATCCCGTCCTAAAACCGTCTCTGGATCCCCTTGCGCTATGGAATGTCAAGATAGTTATGCTTTTGATATATTTTTGTTATATTTTTTTAAATAATTAACTTGGTTATGTGCATCCTTATTTGCCCTTCGAAACTAGTTTTTGCGTTTATGTCTATCTTGGAGACGATTTCGCCGAGGGCTATTAAAGGTTTCAAGTAATTTTTGCGCTTCTAATTTAAATATAGGTTCGTGATCAAAATGATTATGAGCGTTTCAGAAACCAAGTCCACTTTCTACATTTTTTAGGCTTTAGCATAATAAGCGCTTGCTGGACTCTTGGATGTATAATCTGAAGGATATCCTCGAAACATATGGATTAATACAAAAAAAGGCAAAACACTTCATACTATCAAACACTAAATAATTTTGCCTTTTTAAGTTATTTGAACAAGTCCATCCTAATATGTTTTAAAAAAGACATTTTCTGTGCTCAAGCATGTGAGGAAACACCAAAAATTGTGGAAAATTTTCTCACCTCGTGATTAACGAGTGAAAATCAAAGCCATCAATGAAGCTTCTGCCCCACTGTGTGTTCTATGGCTTTGGATAAGTTCGTATCTAAGCGGTTTATACTATCATAAACTTGTATACATAGCGTACCCTGGACCAGACTTTTCGTAAAATAGAATTTTTAATCACGTGTCTAGGAATGCCACCAATTGTCACTGCATATTTCCAATTGTCTCTGTTCTTTAAAAGGAGTAATCATTAGATACGCGTATCGAAAGAAACACTAGAACACAAGACCTCCTTGAAGATACAACTTCTTTTTGCTGTTTTGAAACAAGTTACTCTTCTATGTAGCTAACTTAATTAACATCTCGTTCCAGTTTACCTCGAGGGTTCCTTTTGGTTATGCCACTTGGATTTTCTTTCAGAGTTAATGTCCGTTTTTTAATTCTTATTGAGCCATGACGTGTCGTGTTAAGGTGCTTTTTATGTGTTGAGATAGTTCTCCACGGTACCTTTTGTAAATCGGAGGCTACCAAAACCCCCTCTTATCGAATCGAATCGAAATTGGTATGTATTCAGCACTCTTTAACTCAAGGAGTAACTACCATTATTCCGTTCCACAGCTTAGCAGCTTTTTGATATCTATCACGTCTTTTCTAGCTGAAAGCTTGGCTCTTTTTTTTTTATGAAAGTTGAACCATATATAATTTGAAATACCCGCCTGGCGTGTTTCAATTCAGTTCTGCCAGCTTAACTCTATTTAAAAAAAAAAAAAATGCAGGGAAGCAAATTTCTTTACCGATATGCATGTTTTGATATTCGAAAAAGGATTTGATGTGTAAAAGATGATGTACTCGTTGTTAGTTGTAATCAAAGCTTAGATACCAATATACAGTTATGAAAACTCGATTTATTTTTGGGACACAGTGCGCGGTAGCGATGCTAGCGGCCGGAGACAGGAAACTTATATTGGTATCTAATTGGTAACAGGAAACTGGTATTGGTATCTAAGCTGTGCATGCAACAAAACAAAATCGCATTCCCGCCTATGGTGTTTTAGTACGATCTACGCGTTGGAGCGCGGGCTTAGAGGAGGCGCCAAGTCAAGAGCTCTATACCAAAGGCTTCTCATGGGCAAGATAGAAGTTTTCATAACTGTATTGGTATCTAAGCTGTGATTGTAATATAATTGGTTTTCTACTTTTTCAGACAAAATTTTGTAATTAAAAATGACCTAAACCGTGCGTTAAAGCCCATATAAATTTCAGTATGCCTCGTAAGGTCTAGGACTTTCTAACATCAAAAAATGTTATTTTGACCGATACTACACAACAAGATAACCTTTATGAGAAATCGGAGTTTTTTACTTAGCAGTGTAAGGTTGGCCAAACACCAGATTATATCAAATTGCTTATTAATAATCTCGTTTTAATGCTAATTAAAAGCTCATAGCAAATGGAAATTTGCATGGCTTTAGAAACAAGAATTAAATTCTTTCAAAAAGACATGCCATCTTTCTAGAAATATTCTGCAACGTGGATGAGATCTCTAAAAGCATTCCTTGCAAATCTGAAATTACACAGGACTCCGTCAAAAAAATTATATGTTCATTATGAACCTGGGTCTTCTGCAGTATTCTTCATTTTCACATTCTCGGCATGAGGTTTGGTCTAGAAATGGAAGTTGTTTAAAATTGGTGTTAGTCGCCCTGCTGTTTGTACATTATTCATCTTATCGGTTTGCATCATTGTATCTACGTTATCAGACAAGTAAAATCGATAGATCTTTGCTCTGGTCAACAAATGAACCGCTAATTCTGTAAAAATTCAAAGTCTATACCTCATCCCTCTTCTGTTCACATTTAAACGCTTGAGGTTAGAATCACAGCCTATATACCAATACAGTTATGAAAACTCCATCTTGCCCATGAGAAGCTCTTCGTACAGAGCTCTGAACTTGGCGCCTCCTAGATCGTACTACAACACCATAGGCGGGAACGCAATTTTGTTTTGTTTGCTTACACAGCTTAGATACCAATACCAGTTTCCTGTCTCCAGCCGCTAGCATCGCTATCGCGCACTGTGTCCCAAAAATAAATCGAGTTTTCATAACTGTATATTGGTATCTAAGCTGTGGTCAGAATAGAAGAAGAAGAATAAACAGCTGTTTTGAAAATGCAATTACCTTATTTCAAAAGCTATATAATGACTTTCATTAGTAAGATTATATCATAGGCCATTTTAACAGTGAAAATAAAAACTTACATTAGAGAATATCCAATCAATGATATAGAAAAAACTCGTTAAGTACCATTTAGACCACCTGAACATGAAAGAAATGTTCTTTGCTACTTTAATAGACATCATGAAAAGAGAAACTTATTTCGTGATTCGTCTCATTATGTTCGGGTCATTAAAAAGTCTCTGTTTCTTTAAAAGTTCATAGTTTAATTTGCAAAATAAAGGATGCTCGTTATCTCAACTTCGTTTGATGGCCAACTAGATGGAGTTGTTTTGGAGTGGCAGGATGAGAATTAGTCATTTAACAGGCCTTTATTCTTTTAAATAGTGTTTTTGTGAATTTTTGGCAATGTTCTTCATTATAATTAATTAAACTGTTGTGCAGCCTTGTCTATTTGAAAAGTCTGTTGGTATTTTCCATTTATTTTCCCGATAATATGATAATATTATTGTTTGGGAATCGAAAGAATTTTTTTTCATGTAGTTTTTAAATTGTTCTGCTGGGTAGGCCTATAGATAATTTAGCGTGGGATTGACTTTGAGGCTTAACAATATAAAATTAGCTGTAAAAATCCAAGTGAAAATTTGACACACTAAAGTCAAAAGACCTCGATATTTCTCTCAGCGACCCTCAAAAGGCATGTAAAGGATCAGGGCAGATCCAGGGTAAGATTACATAAGATATCTATTTCAAAAAGTCAGTGTTACTATCCCCGAAGGGCTGAATTTGAATATTGGAGTAAAAAATATCACACAAAAAGAAAAACTGGAAAACTGGCAAAGAATACCAAAACGAAAAAAAAGAAAGAAAAATCAGAACGAATTTGCCAGTCAATAATTTAACTGAGAAATGTCAATTAAAAAATTAAAGATAAAAACTGGTAAAACTAAAATAAAATAAGCACATATAAAAAGAGTTAAAAGGGACACTTTATAAAAAGGGAGGAGGAATAGCCAAAATCAGCGAATAAATACCAAAACCCTGGGTAGCACTCAATGCCGTATCCAAGGGGGGTTGAAATTTTTATGTGTGTTATTACAATTTTTGTTTTATACGATATACAAATCTATTTATATGTGAAAGAATCCTTGTGTAAAACATCCCCCCCCCCCAAAAAAAAAAAACTGGATACGACCTTGCACTAGCACCACAGTCACAATAAAAAAAGAAAGAAACTAGCTGGATATTTTATTAATTCTTTTCTCTAATGAAGTGGACACAGGTTATTTTCATATCTGGAGGTCAAGCAGCGAATGGGGGACAACATGGGGTTCAGAAATAGCTCCAGGTGGCCGGTATCTGGATGGGGTGTGACGCTTGGAGAAAATGCCTTCGTTGCGAGGGTTTGCTATTGCTTTTTTTGCAAAACGGAGGTACAACGCAACTCTCCGGTGGTCAATGAATTCCAACATAGCTTTCCTTAGAAGCAGATAGTATGGCACCTTACCCTCTTTGAAAATTATTGGCAGGGCTCTTTTTTGTATGGCTTCAATTTTTTTGATTCTTCGCTAGAGATACCAGTTTACCAAACTCGACAAGTATATTTGAATTCGAAATGCTGGCGGACAAAGGAAGTATAAATTCCACCTTCTTCCTCATGAAAAGGGAAGGTGGAACGCTAAATTTGTTTAGGAGCTTAAATAGGGAGATAGATACATTAGCTCTATGTAGGATATCTTTAACATAGATATCTCATTTAAAGTAATTTAAAGGGGGATACAGAAATTCCTAGGGGGATAGGATTAAGAAAATGGACGAGGCTTTAAGGAAACCTATTGGCATTATATTGGACTTGGAGGAGTTTGCTCTCATGTCAAAGTCAGAGGCATCATCTCCATATCGTTGGGTCTGCCAATTTTTGTTGGTGTACCTCCCAATTCCTAATTCTATATCCGTTCCTGGAAAGGATGACGCGAAAAAGTTAACTACTTATAGAAAAGGGAAAGATAATAATTATATCATTGCACTTGGAGCAGTTCTACCAAAATAATCAATCTTTTGGATGGGAGTAATAGTTGTCATTCCGTTAGCACTTCTAATACTTCGTACTCCCTTTTCTAAGAAATACTTTGCAAGGAAAAGTACCGCTACGAAACGGTTGAATTTTGGAGATTACTAGAGATTTTATGTCAGTGAGTTCATCACTGTTTATAAAAGGAGTTAAACTAATTATGATCAAGCAAATATACACAAATGCAAAGACATTTTCCAGTACAGAACGCAAAAATATTGTTATCAGATATCGCTCAAAGTTATTTATAATGCCATCTAGGCCTGACTTTTGTATGTATTTCAGGTAAGACAGTCCTAAAGTTGCAAGAACAAAGAACAATAAAAAAGGTCATGACGAAAATTCTCCTGTGAATTTTTTCAAACTTTAAAGAGCATCTCAAGGAAACACGGGAAGCAAATTTAAACTAAAGCATATTTTATATATTGTAATTTATACCCCCTTCCCTCTTTCATAAAGAAAGAGGGCGGTTTTGTTTCGTTTTCTAAATAGGCCTATATTTCATTAATTTTTGAAAGTAATTGCGGGTCATTGGTTGTCTTCATTGTAATTCAAAAGTTTGAGTATGATTTCTCATTTGTATTTGCTGTTAGTTTAGAGCACGTCCAAGCCAATCGATCTACGTGAAGTGTGTGCTAAAGAATATTCATAGAATCTTAAAACCCATTGGCTATTTATGCTCTTTGAATATCAAGCAGGCTAGAAGAGGAAGCATTCTTGGGTGTTTAGAATTGAACCGGTATTCGTTTACGATTACGTTAGTTTTATTTTTCTTTAAGGTTTCTTGAATATGAAGAAAAAAAAGGCAAGAAGAAGGAAAAGAGCTTTTATAGATTAAATACCAGGGAAGTAGTTTGGGGTTAAATCAAGATGGCTCTGGTAGTTCAAAAGGCGTTACATAACCTTTCTATTCTCTTCCAGTTCCTCTAGATTGTCAGGATGCTTGTTTTTTTTTCTAAACTGGTGTTTTACCTTTTTCGCACATGCAGAAGCAGTTGGTTTAAAAGCTGTTGCTATCAAAAGTGACTTTGCCTTGTTTTGGAGATCGAAAGCATCTGTCTGTTCGATCGACTGTTCCCTAATTCATGTACTGATCTGAAAACACGGATTTTTTTCCAGTTTTCGCCTGCAATATGCAGTTTATGCTAATTAACATAGAATCCTTTGAATTATCGCAAAACAAGTAGCCTTCCCCCTTTCCGTTTTTAATATTCGCGCGGTTAACGCACGTGATTGCCAACAGGATTAAAAATAAGTCCGTTTCTGGATATAAACTTTATTTGCTTCTTTCCAAATTCTTTTTAAAAAATACAATTATTTCTAGATAACTTCGAAGACCACACTGCCTTTCCATGACGAAAGTAAAAAAAAAGGTTTCATCCCTGTTTTGAACTGTTTTACTTTCGACAATTATTTCTTAAAGCATTAAGTCGAAAAGGATGGGAAATTAGGTTCTAAATGGAGTTGAACTTCACAGCCGCCATGAAAAGAATATCTGTAAGGTCGAATATTCGACTCTCTTCTTTTTTGGACCAGAATAAAAAACAAAACAAAAAAACATGTGGCTCAGGCTGGTAAAATCGTGCGAAGTTCTCTGTTTGTGCATGGTAAAAAGGCACAATTAATAATCCTTAGTTGAAATGTAGCCTGTTATCTAAAATAGAAGTTTTTTTTTTTTGGGGTGGGGGAGACTCTAAATACCTTTGTGATCTTCCCAACAACCATACGGGGCAACTCGAAGAAATTTCAAATTGAAAACAATGACAAAATCCTACCCGTCTGAACTTTAGCGTTAAGAGTGGAAACTCAAAATTGTCAGTAAGAAAAATTAAACAGAAAACGAAAGAACATTGCCGACACCAACTAAGATTACTAAAGAAAACTCTAGAGCTGTCTATGCGTTGGCGCTTTTGTTGCATGCTTTTTTAAATACTCTGTGCCATTAGCAGCACATCGGCTGCTTTTGTCACATATATTTAAGTTGTTTAATGCCAATGGGCAGCACATTATTGTCCTTGGTGCCGTTTCTAATTAATTCTTATGTGAAATCCTCAAATACATGTTTTTATTCATTTTTCTAATTCCTTCGGTATTAGCATTTAAAAGAAAATTTCGTATCTTTCCAACCCTTCTGTTGCCTTGGTTCTTCTTAAAATTTCAAGTTAATTTAAAGTTTCGTTTTCAGTCAAAATACCCTCAAGATAACTTCATACTGGGTATATTTATTTAGTTTTTTATTGTGAGCTTTTAATATACTGGTTTCGCGTGATCACTTGTTTCGTGACACTGTTGTTGATTTTGTCACTTCATCGTGTTGATGTCTTGTTTTCTCACGGTTCTAATGTTTTAACTGACCTCTGTTTAACTTTTAATTATTAACAGGAAGATTGGAGGTTTCATTCTGCTAATTAGCTCGTTTTTGCAGTATGCTTACCTGTAATTTGAAATGTTGCAAGATATATTTAACCCCTACAAGAAAGTAGATTGTTCATCTGCTTTACTGGTTGGAAGAATGCTAGATCTTGTAAATGTTTCATGTTAGGATAATGGCCGACATGTAGAGATTCAGTCGTACTATAGCAAGGCATGTTTTAGTTAATCCAATACAGTGGTGATGAGATTCTCCTTCAGAAACGGAGGATTTGAGATGAAACTAAATCATTTTTAAATCATAATGATATCTTTGGATATCGTAACGATGCCATTTCTTAGCTTAATTCGAAGAAAAGTTTTTGTCCTGTGGTGACGTAGCGGGATTGATCTCTCCTAGCTGCAGGAACCTGCTGCTGGACCTGGAATTTTGATTCCGGTGATGAGATTATGCGAAAGACAAGACATGATAATCCAAGCAAGAAGAGGAAGAAAACGACAATCTGCTTAAGATTAAAGCAATGGGATTTGACTCAAGATTATTTGCTTCAAGATTCCTTGATTTCCAGTAAAAGACAGATTATAATTTTCACCCAGCAGTGTTGGGATCGGGGACGGGGTAATTTCTGGTTGTTTCAGCTTTAATCTTGTTCTTCACTTGCACAACAATAGCTGCATTTTTGTGTGAAACAACGTAAAACTAGTGAGATACACCAATGTAATTCAGCAATTTTTCAAGGGGTTAGGGTCTTTTGCACTAGTCTAAGGGGGAATTTACCTACCCCTCCTGATCCATCTTTGCAAGTATGGCCTTACGAGTAGGTGTATTGGTAATATTTTTTTTTAATAAATATCCCTGGCCCTCTTCCAAAACAGAAATGTGGATAAGACCACTTTAAGCCCAGAAAAAGGCAAAGAACTTGAATTTTTATGATCAAATAGGTTTTTTCTTTGCTTCTTTATTCTCATCTATCATAATGAATATTCAGTTTGACTTACGAAAAACTCTTATTGGTGTGTAGTTTGAACCTGCTTAACTTGAAAGTTACGGTGTTAGTAATCGATGATGTTCCATATTACACAATTCGTCATTTCGCAAGGTACTTTAGGCAAAAGAACATATTATATCATTTACAAGAACATATCATTTACAGCGACCTGAAACCAATGGCTATTGTAAAATAGGGCTACCCCTTACACTTACTCCTTACCTCTTACACTAAGATACAAATTCTTCCAGTTAACCCCTGTTTAAGGTCTTATTTCTTGTTTTCCAGCTGGTTCGTCTAGTTTGGTTTGTCTTTCCAGAGTTTCCGTTTGAAATTTATCTGTGTCACTTTTTTTCTTTTCTGTGATTAATTCTTGGAGCTTCTCGTGAGGCATATCCTCATCTGTTTAGTTTTGGAAGGGCGAGGGAGTTTACTTTTTGGAAATAGATCTAATTACACGAAGTATTTTTACGTCGGAAATGATGTACGTGTCTGCGCATAGATTGACAGCTGAAAAATATTTTTATTTGGAAATGCAAATGCTGGAGAATGTTTAGCTCTCTCCTCCGTTGACATGATTAATTCAGAATGTATTTTTTTCCCTTAGGACTAAATGTATGTATGTTTTGAAGCTTTATATCAAGGAATGCCTCTCGTATACGGAACAAATTGGGACAGGATCAAAAGCGAGACAAAAATCAATGTTGAGCTGATCTTGGAGATGGGATTACAGGACAAGAGGAAAACTATGCAGTACAAGTTATAATTATATCCCACTTAACTAGTACAATCTGATTGACTGTGGTCTCGATTCCAGTTAGCTGGCCAAATTAAAAATCACACATTTTCACAATTTTTCTTATAACATCCTATATCAGTTATATAATCCACCTGTGGTCTAATCTCTTTTGGCTCCCCTCACCCATCAAAATAAATTACTGCCCATGTCTTTTTTATTATATATATATATATATATATATATATATATATATATATATATATATATATATATATATATATATGTGTGTGTGTGTGTGTGTGTGTGTGTGTGTGTGTGTGTGTGTGTGTGTGTGTGTGTGTGTGTGTGTGTGTGTGTGTGTGTGTGTGTGTATGTGTGTGAGAGAAACACTTTTTCTGTGTTATTGAGATGCTAAACTTTTCTCTGAAGGTGACGGAATTAATGCATTCTGTAACTCAGAATTCTGGTTGGAACTTCAAACTTGAACTGTATTTTCAGAATGAAAAGACCAATCATTTGTCTATAGAAACATTTAATCTAATTGAAATGCCTGAGTGTCCGGTTCCTGCCAAAGTTAAATAAAATGTGGCTGTGTTTTAATTACGTTCGTATGTTTACTAAAACAGAAGTATTTTTTAAAACAGGAAATGAGTCATATCGACTACTGACGCCATATTTGTGTCTTAAAATCTTATTACACAAAAAGCAAGCTCTGTGCCAATAACGGATCCCCTGCTGTGTGCCATTGATCACGGAAACATTGCCCTGTGCTGAAACCGTAAAGTCTACTAAATACACGATCCTTATGTACCTTTTTATTGACTTTCCATTTCAAGACACAGGGAAGTGAATGCCATTTTCGGGATATCCTGTGACAAAAGAGGGATACTTTGAAGCGAGATTTCAGACTTTTCTTTTTCTCTAACGTAATATTAGGAAAATTACAATACAAGGTCAATACAATTATGTAGTTACTATTTGCAGTGACCTAATAACTGTCGCCGATTTAGCTCAAATGGAAATGTACATATCGCAAAATAATATTAAGCTCTATTTTTTTTTTGCTGCTTATCTTCACTCATTTTCACGTCCTTTTCACTGATTATACAAAAGCTGAAGCGAATCTAATAAGGTGACTATTTTTGTTTTTATAAAAGGGTATATTGTGTGTTAGACAGACTTAATCAGCGCTGGTAGGGATAAAATTGCAAATTTTATTAGAAGCAAGGCAATGGATATATTTATAAAACATCAACATAGTTGTCGTATTTAAGGGCCCCTTTGCCCCTTAAAAATTAATTTGACGTCCTAGATCTGAAGCTCCCTGCCTTATTTCTAGCCACTTTCAACCTAATAGTATTCCACAGGCATCAGCGCTGGTAGGGATAAGATTGCAAATTTTATTAGAAGCAGGGCAATGGATATATTTATAAAATATCAACATAGTTGTCATATTTAAGGGCCCCTTTGCCCCTTAAAAATTAATTACCCTCTCTGGGACTTGATTTAGCGTCGAGAACAGCACCATTCCCTAACTTAAACGATGAAACATAAACTGAACAAGGATAAGGATTATTTTTAGTCTCATTTGAACTCAAAAATACAACAGTTAGAAATAGGGATGAAAATTTTTAATCGACAGTGAAGCAAATATAAAATTTTTATCTGAATAATTTGGACACATACACTGTCCATCATCAACAGTCAACTCAATCAGCAGTAAAAGTTATTTACATTTGAAATCAAGACACTCGACAATGACAATCGTTTTCAGCGAAAAAATTATCATAACCATGAACAGATTTAAATAATTTAAAACGATATATTACAACTTGAGTTTGACTTTCTTTTTAATGAAGCGAGAAGCCAAGCAGTCAGATCTCTAACTATGACTGCAACTTCGCCTACAAACTCCAATCATTATGCCCCTTCCACTTTCAGCTCTTAAGGTGGTCTTTCATTATAATCTTTTTAGTACTTCACATCTATGGTTCAACATTTTTTCCCATTCATCTGATTTGTCATGTCTTGAAAGTTGACAGTTTGTCCTACCCGTGCTAAAATGGACAGGTGACGTGCATGATTGTGTTTCTTCGCATGTTTATGATTTCATAAATGCATAGTTTAAAAAATCTATTCTCCATGGAATGGTATAGCTCGCAGGTTAAATGAATCTGGCAGTTTACGCGCGGTCCAGGAACTGAGCATAAACATAGAGGATAGGAAAGCAAACATACAAGAGAATTTATGACGCCTTTGAAGCAACAAGAATGCTTGGATAATTTATTGCAATTTTTGCACCCTTTTGTAGTTCTTGCCAAGAAAATCGTTTTCAGTAGTCGTGGCCATCCAAACGCTTTTACCATTTTTATGCAGAATTAAAGTTTTTGGTAATTGTAAAGGCTATTAGGAAAGAAATCGGAGCTATCGTTTTGAATGAAGAAGAAACTTCAAAGGAGATATTTGGTGGTTTCTTGGGTGTCATATTAGAGAAGGAAAATACAAAGGAAAAGGAATTGATAGAAGCCGAAACGGTTTAGGCCAACTTTATTATCTTTCCTCCACTTAAAGCACATCTCTTTGCTCAAATCGGCAAGCCTAAAAGAGTATGTATTTTGTATTTTTTGAAATCGAAATTGAGACTAAAATCTTCATCCAGTGTTCGCATTTGCAGAGCTGAGCTAATTTCAAAGAAAATAAATATCAGCTGTGATCAGGGAAAATTTATTAGTTGGCCTCCCTCTGTCTCAAAGATTACCTAACATAATTTCTTCCTCCATATACTGAATTACGGCAACATTATATATATATATATATATATATATATATATATATATATATATATATATATATATATATATTATATATATATATATATATATATATATATATATATATATATATATATATATATATATATATATATATATATATATATATATATATATATATATATATATATATATTGCATTATTTCTTGGTATTTTTTACAAAAATTATTCATGGAATTTTTTGTTATAGACATAAAAACATTATTTAAACACAGCAAAAACTTGTTCGAATATTATATAAGGCGTTTTATTTTGGACGAAATGGTATGTTCATCAGTTGAATTACCTGATACTAAGAATGAAAATCCGAGAAGACATAACAAGTCATTGAGTAATAAATAATATTTTCTAGAAACCAATTTGTCTTCCTCGATGCTCAAATTTTGGCAAAGGTTGTCTATGCTCATAGGTGCTCTCTAAGCATCTTCACAGATTTCTCTTGTGTGGAGGGGGGGGGGGCTTGCTTGCTTACTTGACAACTTGACAAGCGAGTACCCCATATAAGTTTCTTACTGTTTTAAAAAGTAGAGTTAAGGGAAGATTCAAATTTTAGCGTGAAGAGTGGGGCGCTGAGGAGGAAAAGCCCCTTCCATATACGGAGTAATTTGTGTTCGTTTTAAGTTTTAATGTTGCTCCTTACTTTCATTTAAAAATTTTTTTTTTTTATTTAATAAACATATAGGGACCTCGGTATGACGAAAAATTGTGTATCTCAATTCACTAATTTAGGTAGCATTTTGAGTTATTCTAGTGGCCGATTTTTGGTCACTAAATGTTTGTCCAATGTATTGTTTTAGATTAACAATATATTGATATTAATTGAAAATATGCTGAATAGAGTGTTGGGATTAGTTTCCTGTCAGAATTCCTTTGCCTCCATCTCCTTCCTCACCTGAGAAAATGTTCCAAAGAAAGACGGTTTTAAATAAAATCTAGATTATGTAGTAGGCGTAGTCCGCTTAAGAAACAAATTTTCTTTTTACTTAGAAGCATAAATATATAGCCTAAATTCTAGTTATGCGCAAATGTTACTGGAAGATGTTGCTTGTAAGTGAAAATTCGGAATGCTCCTGTAAGAATTTCAGTTCTTTTTCCATGGTCCAAGTCCTCCCTATCAAAGTCAAGCTGTACATTTCGCTAAGACTTTTTTCAAATAGTTCGTAGTAACGAACTGTAAGAAGGCTCAATAGTAACCGAAACTCTAAAAAACGGAATTTTTATACCAATAGATACATCAGAAGAATTGGCTTATTATGCTGATTCCAAATATATTAAGTTTCATTTAGTTTTATCCATCAAAAACTACGAGTCTAAGTAATTTTTTTTTAATTTTCGAAAAAAGGAGAAAAGACCCCCTCATACCATTAGTTCAGCGTATCAAAGAACCCTACGTAGAGGTTTCAAGCTCCTATCAGTAAAAATGCGCGATTTTTTAATTTTTGCAAGAAGAAAGATTGTGGATGCGTCTTTATTTGTTTGTTTGTTTGGTTTTTTCCCCAGGGGTGATTGTATCGACCCAGTGGACCTAGGACGTCGGGGGAGGGCTCATTCGGAAAGAAATAAGAAGTTCTAATGCCCTTTTAAGTCACCCAAAAATTGGAGGGCAACTAGGCACCCTCCCACGACACTTTTCCAAGATCGTTGGATCAAAATTTTGAGATTGCTATTTTGCTCAGGATAGTTGAAAGGCCCAACAATTATAGTGTTTGGAGATAACATGACCCCCCACAGCCCCTGGGAAAGTCTTTAAGTTATTAAATTTGCCCATTTTTTACGTATAGTGTTTTTTATTGGGAAGTATGCACACATTTTGCGGGTGGGGAGGGGAGGGCGAATTTTCTGCTGGAAGGATTTTTCAAGGGGAAAATATTCCACGGATAAGGAAGTTTCCACAGCCCTGACCTATAGTTTACAGATAAGTTTTATAGGGTAATTAAAAGCAACTCTATTAATAGAATAAAAAATATATAGTTTTCTAGTAATGAAGATATTTTTTTTAACTCGATTTCTAAGCTTTTGATGACATTTGGGAATAGCTTTTGGCGTTCTTATCGAAGTAACTCTAATAGCCTCTGTGACCTACGTGGATCAGTTGCGATAATTATATTTTATTAATATTGGTGGTGGTTTTATTTATTTTAATTTATTTTAGTTTTTTTATCTTTGTTTTTTTTTGTGCTGAAGACGCCTAGTTTGCACACAAGGGAAATATCCGCCTTTTTTTAGTCTTTCATCTTTTCTTTCTACTGGCCGCAGTCTTGTTGGTTGTGTTTTCATCGAGTTTTACTTCTCGTGGTTGTTTTTTTTTGTCATGGCTGGCCACTCCGGCCAGCCATCCAGCCACTTCGGCCAAGTGTTTTTTTATCTTTGTTTCTCTTGTGCTGAGGACGCCTAATTTCCATTCAGACGAAATATCCGCGTTGTTTTAGTCTTTCATCTTTGCTCTCTACTGGCCTCAGTCTCGTTTGTTGTCTTTTCATTGAGTTTTTCGTAGTGACAAAATAATTTTTCGAGATTTTGGCCGAGGTTTGATGTTTCAAACAACACCTTCAAAATATCGTTGCACTAAAACTGTGGGGATGAGAAAATTCTAATTGAATTTTGAACCTTGAGTAAAAATTATTTTTAAGCAAAAAATTATAAATTATTCAGCCATCGGTTTAGTTTTTCTCCATCTTTTTATTTTAGTAGAATACTTTTAGATGGAAATGTTTCGACCCATTTCTTTTCCTTCAATGTCTAGATGCCCCAAGTAAGAGAAAAATGAACAAAGCTGGGATTTTGTGGATTTAGTGCACACGTTTTCTTGTACAGTCTTCGGAATTATATAATTTTGGTACTATTCCCTGTAAGAAACCCCTTGTCACCGTCCGAAATCAATATATATTTACAGTGACTATGAGATTCGCTGTGGCATTTACTAAAACCGAGGTTAATCTACCACTAATTTGAGCCAATTTTGGTAGTATTCCCTGTAAGAAACCACTTGCCACCGTCCGAAATCAATTTATATTTACAGTGACAATGAGATTCGCTGTGACATTTACTAAAACCGAGGTTAAGTTACCACTAATTTCAACCAATCAGGTTTTCCATAGAATTTTCTAATTGGTTGAAAGATTTTTATTGACTCAAATTAGTACTCGCCCAAACTCGGTATTAGTAAAATGTCATTGTGAGCGGGCCCGTAGATTCACTATTTCTAAACATCAGTTTTGCTGTATCGATTTAAAGATGAGAAATCAATAGAATAAAACTCTGAAATCTGATCTATAATATGGCGTGCAACAATACTTTCTGTCATACGAAGTATACAAATATGGTAAATACTTAAAGGGGATATATCGAAGGATTTACAGTTATGGTCAAACTTCATGAATATGGAACAAGTATTTTCATGGGAAAGTCAGTTATAATTGATTAGTAGTTTTCTTCATGTTGCGGCATAATACATAACGTATCTTTGAGCAAAAATACAGAGCGATTTTTTGCTATCTTAGAATATCGATGTGTTACATGATGTAGACTTTCATGAACGGATCTATGACTCAAAATAGGGCACGGGAAACCGTTTTGAGACTCTTATTTCCGTCCCTCTATACTTACAAGACTGAAGATTTATGTGAATCTTGGCTAAGACTCTGCTTCCCTAAAACATACAGGTGAACTTCATTAATTTGAAAGAATTCCAGTTTGGCTCAAAGCCCGCTCCTTCTAGACCAGAGCCCTTAGAAAGATGGCAAATATGAACTTAGTCTAGCTTGGAAGTCTTTCCTTCTAAAGCTAGGGCAGGTAAAGACCTGTTTTCATGGAATTTATCAGCGTTAAAAGTAAAGAGATAAAAAACAAATCTTTCCAGGGTTCTAAAAAAGTTTCATTCACTTAGCACCAAGCACCGCAATTTTTCGAATTCAAGAGAGGCGGAAGAAGCCCCCTCCCTATGTCCTAGAAAGGGGGAAGAAGTGCAGCAAGGAACTTGACGGAATTTTTTTGATTTTGGATCTGGGTGTTGAGTATTTCGAGTGACCTATCTTTGTTTCTTTAATAAATCTTTGTTGAAATTTCACACTCCATGCCTTCGATAGTTAAAGCGCTATGAATTTGGACAACCACATCGTAGTATAGACTATTTGTCCGTGTAGAACAATCTACCCCAGTCGTGACTAGACAATAGACCATTTTTGCTGGGCTTGACAGAAATATCAGTTGTTGAGTAACTAAGAAGTCTAAGTAATGGACTTTAAATTAAAAAGGTTTAATGTTGTTTTTATCAAGTCATGTTTATCGTTGTTTATGACTAGCACCATTTAGGGTATTGATGTGACGAATGTTGAAATGAAAATGGTACCTTATTTTGGCCAAGCTTGTGAACGCCCTTTATTGTGATCAGTGTTGCCGGGTTGGGCGAGATTTTTTTTTTATGCTTGCAAAATGTAATTATAGGTAGCAAAAGGCTTTGGACTTTGCATAGTGGCGCCCCTTTGCACTTCAACATATTCCGCTCCTTATTTTTACATTAAAATTTCCATTATCCATGTTTATTAAGTTCTGTTAAGAACGACATTAATAATTAAAACGAACAGAAATTATTCCGTATATGAAAGAGGCTTTCCCCTCCTCAGTGCCTCACTCTTTACACTAAAGTTTTTATTGTTTAAAAAGTAGAGGTGCGACAAAAAGTCAAATTTAGCGTAGAACGAGACGCTGAGGAGGGGGCAGCCTCTTTCATATACGGAATAATTTCTGTTCGTTTTAAGTTTTAATGTTGCTACTTACTTGCAGTTAAAAGGCTTGTTTTTTATTTAATTTCTGAACGTTTTTCAACTAATGCAGGTTTGAATTTGGCTCACCGTACATGAACAATTAAAACAAAATTTGCGTATCAATTTTAGCAAATTTATTCCGTATATGAAGGGTTGCCCCCTCCTCAATATCTTGCGCTATACGCTAAAGCTGTTAGTACTTTTAAAAAAAGCTTCTTATTGTTATTAAACGGCCCAGTGTTTCAATAGACACTCAAAAATTGGGACAGACAGTCAAACTTTAGCGTAAAGAGCAAGGTAGGCTATTGAGGAAGGGGCAACCATTCATATATGGAATAAATTCTGTTCTTTTTTCAAATAACGCCGGTAAATCTGTATCACCATCTATTGAATATATCCCTCCCCTTACAAAAAAACTCCTCGGAAATTTCATCCAACGTAAAGTACCCCTCCCCCTCAAATTCCCTTCAGACAGTTGCATCCGCGATGAGAATCCCCCCCTCCCTATAAAATTGCTTGCTGACGATTCAGCCTGAAAAATCCTCCCTAGAATTCTTTTATTTGAATAAGATCGGATTTCTAATCGGTTTCCTGTTCGCTCCAGAAATAGACCTTTCCGTAGAAATTATTTCCCGGAAATTACCTGTACATGAAAAATTAAGACAAAATTTGCATATTAATTTTGGCAGATATATTCCGTATATGAAAGGTTGTCCCCTCCTTAATACCTTGCTCTTTAGGCTAAAGCTGTTGCACTTTTGAAAAAGCTTCCTATTCTAATTAAACAGCCCCAGTGTTTAAGGAGACGCTTTTAAAAAATGGGACAAACAGTGAAACTTTAGCGTAAAGAGCAAGGTATTGAGGAGGGGGAAACCCTTTCTATATGGAATAGTTTCTGTTCGTTTTTAAAATAATACCGGTTAATTTGGCTCACCCTTTATGAAATATAGCCATTCCCCTCACGGAAAAATCCTCCGTTGAAATTTCATCCGACGTAAAGTGCACACCCTCCCGTCAAATTCCCTTCAGACAGTTTCATCCTCGCTGAGAATCACTCCTCCCTGTAAAATTGCTTGCGGACGATTCAGCCTGATAAAATCTTTTCAGCATTCTTTCATTTGAATAAAACTTTAGTCTCTAATCGGTTTCTCGATCAGTCCAGAATAGCGCCTTTCCCTGGAAATTATTTCTCGGAAATTAAAACACGCGCAAAAAAGCCCTTGTGTAATTCCCCCGGAACATCTTCACATAAAAAATTTGGCAAATAGAATGTAAGACAATTACAAATAATTTCATATGGTAATTCTGTCAAATTACCATACCCCCCCCCCCAGTGTAGCATTTCCCCTAGAATATTCACCCCATGGAAATTTCTCTCCCCAAGGAAGATTCTCCCTATAGAAATCTACCCCAAGCCCATCCCTCTCCCCCCGAAAGAAATGTATGTATATGTCCCTATAGCAGAAACTATACGTCAACAATGGGCGAATTTCATAACTTAGAGGCCTCTCCCCACGGACTTTGGTGGGTCATTTTACATCTAAAGACATAATTTTGATCTTTCAACTATAATGAACAAAATGGCTATCTCAAAATTTTGATCAGATGATTTTGGGGGGAAGATGGGCGTGAGAGGGGGCCCAGTTACCCTCCAATCTTTTTGGTCACTTAAAAAGGGCAAATTTTTGCAGATAGGAGCTTGAAACTTCTATAGTAGGGTTCTCTGGTACGCTGAATCCGATGATGTGATTTTCATTAAAATCCTTTAATTTTGGGGGTGTTCCCCCCTATTTTAAAGATCTGGCAAATTTTCTTATGCTCGTAATGATGATGATTAACACTAAACTTGATAAATCTTATACGTTTTGAATCAGCATAGTAAGCTGATTCTTTGATGGATCCATTGAAATTAAAATTCTGTTTTTTAGAGTTTTGATTACTACTGAGCCAAGTCGCTCCTTACTTACAGTTCGTTACCACGAACTGTTTGATAGCTCTATTTTCCACTTATCGAATCTTTTATTCTGTCTAATATCTTTTAGGTTTTATTAATGATAACGGTGGAGTATCATCCAAATTAAACACAACCCCTTTTCTATTGCCACTTTCAGACTTCTCCCTCATGAATGATCAAAGTACTCTTCCTTGGGGGGGGGGGGTCAAAGATGATTTTTTGCCGCTTTTCCAATCTGATCCCACCCCTCTGTGAGCTAGGTCGGTCCTTCTTACATGTAGTCTGATAGATAAACAGATATGTATCACCTCGATATTTGACAATCATTTCTTGAAATTCCGAAATTTTGTTATCTGAAGCAATTATAAATATTTGAAACTTTAAAGAACCGACCGTGGAATTTCATTGTGAAATATAGAGCGAGAAATTCATTATTTTGCAGCCCTACTAAATGAATTTCAATCCGACGGTTCTATATTTGGAAGATTATATATTGCGAGTACTAAGTATATAATGGGAAAAATGATCGAAGGACTTAATTTGTTGTGTTTTTCTTATACTGTTTCGATGTATATTTAATTTAGAGATAATGAGATATCCCACCTGTGGTGTTTTATCCTTTTTGCGTAAAATAATGTATATCTGGACTCGCTATGGGTGGAATTCTTTTTAAAACTAGCATACAGTGTATATCAGCCGTTTCCCAGAGGAGACGAGGACATAATTCTGAAAAATCTTCTTCGAAATTTCAAGAAAGTCAACTTTATTACAGAGGAAATAAGCATGCAGTACAGATCTTTAAGCTGAATCTGGGGTTTCTAATTTTTGTGAAAGTCAATAAGCGGCCAGTTAAGTTTTTCTGACCGTCAGTGGTTGCTGTTTAGTCTTTACGCCTCTTTCAACAATAACCTGGAAAATAAACACGGCTCTGAACACAAATAAAAATTAGATATATGTCTCTTCACCTTTCTTGTTAGTTGCATATATGGATCTTAATGCGAGTGGACTCGAATATATTTGTCTCTTTGCGAAGCTGTAACTAGAAAGGTTGAAGTAGATACAACAGGCAATCATGCTAAGCATCACTGACTAATGGACTCAACAAATCTTCGCTTTCTGTTGTCGTTGGCATATATTCTCAAAAGTAGAAGTTGGCTCTTTTTTTGTGTCGTGGGAATTAATTTCTTCAACTAGCTCTACGAAAATGATGGTACGTTTCTCACTCTGGGCTTTAATATCTTCGGCGGGAAACATTAAACGCCGGGAAAAGTTAAAACCTTTGCTGTAGAATCCTATTCTTGAGGTGCTTCGTCGAGTTTAGTTTTTTCATACATTTTTTTTTGCTTTTGACAAATGAAAGACCTTTGAGATCAGCCGCCAAAAAAGCAAGATTAGGACTAAAACGTGTTTTTAATTATTCTTCTTTCGTTTCAATGAATTGCCTCGTTTCATTTCACTTTATTTATCAGTCCTGGTTGAACTTCCCTGACGTAAAGATGCTGGGACTGTTTTTAAAAAAAATTATTTTAGTTTTATTGGTCGTATGTTGTTGTAAGTTTTTCTTCTTCTACATATTTATATTTTGCTGATATATTCATTCAAATTAGATTTCCACTGTCTTACGAAAAGAATTCCCTATTGTTCTTCTTGTTTTTGATGTTTGTGATGGAAAGGCAGTGTGGTCTTCGTTGCTAAGTGGAACGGTGGATAACGAGAAATGGCTTTAAGAGAACATGTAAGATTTATGGTGAAGTACGAAGAATCCTCGTAGTGCAATATATTGGGACATTTGAAGCTTTTGTGACACACTACAGGCATGTGAACTCTCAAGAGGAATCACCAGTACTTTCCAAGTCAAGGATTTTAAAATCAAAATCCCAGGATGGAAATCGGTCTTAATATACAACAAGAAGAACGAACTGAAAAAGCATCATGTCCCCTTGCTGAAAAAGCACCAAGAAAAGTAAAAACAAAATAATAAACGTTTACGTTACCAGCCCGAACTATATATAAAGAAAGGCCTGAAGTGCATCTCAATTTTCTCTGAAAAAAATCTCCATTGAATTCCTACACAAAAATGTGGAAGAAATTGCAAGGGCTCTTCAGGAATTCACAGTCACCCAAAGGGCTCAAAGAATGGGAGATATTTTATACTTCTGTGACAGCTGTTCTGCCCAACTCTAGAATTAGAGCCTCTACCCAACTTTAACAATTACCCAACTACCCAGACAATTACCCAACTTTAGTTCAGATTATCAACAACTCAGGAATCCGAATCAATCGAATTTATATTCGCTAATTAAAAAAAGGCCATTATCATACGAGTGCGGACACAGTTCATGCCAACATCGAGCCGAAAATTCGTCGCTCTAAAGACAACTGCTCGTTTCAGACCCTTAACAGGCTGATTTTTCTAGCCCGGGCTAAAAAAAAACCTCTGAAAATGTGTTCTGAAGTTACTATAGTATGTAGTTCCGAAAGAAGTATGAATAAAATACCATTTAGCTTAGGACGGCCCTTGGACATAGGGCCGAAGAATTCATTCAAATTAAATTTCCACTGTCTTACGAAAAGAATTTTCTATTGTTCTTCTTGTTTTTGATGTTTCACTGAGTTTGAGAGGATCTTTTGCGTGTTTGCTAATAACTTGTTGAACGATCTTTTTGAATTTAGGTCAATAACGAATTTTGCCCAGAGATTGGTTTGTAGATTCGTGAAGTTTAGTTTAGTATCAAATGGAAAGCAAAACGTTATAGATCTGATCTTTCTGATGAAAGTATTCTCTATAATTATTACTCGCTTTTGCTGACTGAGTGTAATGCCTGGCTAAGGCCAGTTGAGTTTCTGCTCAAATCCTTAAGACAAGAAAGATTCACTCTTGTTGCTCTTGGGTAATAAGCGAGTACCAAAGCTTTGATTCCCCCAAATCACACCTAGAGAAAAGGGTTTTTTGTTTGTGAAAGACCTTTGTGGTCAAATTTAGCAAATTTAGCCTCACATCGCTGGCTGCATGAACTCGTTAAACGAGGAGATTAACTAAGCTCATTTTCACCGATAAGTGACCTTGGCTGGTCCATATTAGTTTTGAGGAGTTCATGCGTTAATAGTAGAACGAAGTAGTGGTATTCATCAAGAGAGGTTGATCTTCTTGGATGTTACTTGATACAACTGATATTGTAAAATTTAAGCTGTCTAAATTGTTTTGCAAAGCATGATTGAGCAATGGCGTAAATCGTGTATGATTCGTTTCAGTAAAAACATTTGTTAGTCTGGGGATGACCATATCTTGGAGACTAGTACCAGATTGAGAAAGACGCACGGTATATCCCACAGGTCTAACTAAAATGTGGGTCTTAAGTTTAAAGTTCTGTCAAATAAAGAATTTTAAACAAACTTATAGCCTTAGCGTTTTCTTTGTCATTAGCAAAGACACATCCAACCACTTGACAGAGAAATAAGCTTAATTGAGTACAGAATACACGGCTTTCTCAAATAAGAACAGTTAGCAAAACAAATAAAATGTGCGGATATACGTGTGTCTAAAAAATAAAGCTTCTATGTCGTTACATTTAAATGAATACGGGCGGCACAAAATGAGAAGAATGCAAAAATTTACCGTAGAAAATATTAATTGGTCAATTTCTTAAAATTGATGCTGACTTCTGCTTCACCAAAAAAAAAAAAAAAAACCGGCTGATATCGAGCCGGAAGTGCACATGTGATATTTTGGTAATTCTAAAAAAAGAGTTAAAATGATCTTCTTAAGTTTTGCTCGAAAACGCCTTTCTATCAGTGATTTCGAGGAGGAAAATCTGCAAAATTTACAATCTTTAGCTGAACAGTGTGGTTTCATATTTTTAATCATAACCAATAGAATTTACCATACATTACAATTATTATTACAATTAAAATTACATTACCTTAAAATTGTTTTAGGTAATCGTTGAGCTAAAGGTACTTGAATATTTAGTGTTCCAATCAAAGTCATTCTCCCTATTTCTGTTCAAGTAAATACACCTCTGAATAGGCGAATTAGGGATTCAAATTTATCCATCAGGAATACAAATACAAATATTTCTCATTTCTAAACACTTGTTCACAAAAAGTGTAAACTATACCCTTTTTTGTTGGGTACGGCGGTACACATTATAGTTAAACACCTTTTCTTTTATTATTGGAAAAAACAAACAAACTGAATTTGATGTCCAATTTGAAATTATTACATGGCATATAATCAACTAGTAACGTAAAAAACTCTGTACGTATAGGTGAATCCTTATGGAATGGGGAGCAGTTATCAGGGGGGAGGGGAGAGGAGTACAAAACACCAACGAAGGTTTATTTTTTGTCACTGTCCTTTTTTATTTCTTGGCGTGGGGCGAGGGGGCTCATTCGTATCAATTTAAGGGATAGTCCCCATTTCTACACTGTTGTGCTTTACGCATACTAAGATGAAATTTTAAAGTAAAATGCGGATTTTCAGGTATATTGGACACGACATTAAGCTTTTTCTGGTGCTATTACTTAGCGTTGCTTCATTTTGTGCATTTTTGTATCTGTAAAAGGCAATAAAGAAATAGAACTAGGTGGAGTACACATATTAAACCACCCCGTGCTATGTAATGGGTGGGGACACTTATTGCCATGTTTCGGTACATCCTAAAAAGGACTTTTTTCCCTGGGTAATCTGATATGGGCGATAATCGTTTGTTATACGAACCCACCCTGTTCTTCAACTGGTGGTCTAATAAATAATTTATCATGGGACGAATAAAAGTGTTTTGAAGTGTTTATTCCTGCGGTTGCGTCATTACATCCCATTGATAGTAGTCATAAGTAGGTTGAAAAATTTTTGTCTATGGGAAATTGATTTCAAGCCAATGTCATAACAGATCGTTGATTATGGCTAGAAGTGTTTAGTTTAGACTTGTCAGTAGCCCGCATTGCAATTTGAAGGTTCAAATACAGTTTCTTTGAAATACTAAGTACGAGTAGAAACTATCTGTGTGTGAGGGGGCTGCCCCTTCCTCAGCCCTTGCTCTTTACGCTAAAGTCTTATAGTTCTTTAAAAGTACTTCTCATTCAAATTCAACGGTACTTGTTTCTGAGCAGTCTTTCTTAAAGAACTGTGACAAAAGTCAAACTTTTGCGGAAAGATCGAGGGTTGAAGGAGAATCAGCCACTCTCATATACTGAATAATTTCTCTTCATTTTAAGCTTAAATGTTGCTCCTTACTTTCAGTTGAAGAACTTCGCTTTTTTAAATTCAGTTTCTGACCGTTTTTCAAATCATGCCAGGAAATCTCCTTCCCTCTACCCCCGTTGAAAATTTATCCTTTAAAATTTCCCCGTAAACATTCCTTCTCACAGAAAATTCTTCACTTGGAAAATCCCCCCCCCCCCGCAGAAAAATCCCCCCAAAAATTTGTGTGAACAATGGGCAAATTGCGTAACATACAATCCTTTATGGGGAGGGGGCCTATAATCCCTGAAGGCATAGTTATTGGACGTATAGTAAATAATATTTCATATGGTAAATAAATGGCTCTCTCAAATTTTGATCGTATGTCTTTGGGGGAAAAGGGCGTCGAAGAGAGGCTAGCTGCCCTCCAATCTTTTTGTTCACTTAAAAGGGGAACCAGAACTATTGATTTTCGTTAAAATGAGTCCTCTCCCAATCTTTTAGGATGACTGGTTCGATACTATCACCCCAGAAATAAAAAAGCTTCAACAAATAAACACGCATCCGTGATCTTTTTTTCTGGTGAAATGTGCAAAATTCCACGTTTCAATAATCTACAATTAGCTTCTCTGGTATTTTGAATCTGATGGCGTGATTTTTATTAAGATTGACTTTTTGGGGGCGTTTCCCCCATTTTCCGAAAATGGGGTAGAGTTTCTTAGGGTCATAACTTTTGATTGGTAAGATTAAACCTAATGAGCTTTGTACATTTGTAATTAGCATAAAAATTCAATTCTTTTCACTTATCTATTTAAATTGTTTTTTAATTTGATAACAAACAAATACAACGTAGAGAAAATAGGGAAAATTTTTTAAGACAATGGAAATTATTTATGTAGATATTTCGGCCCTATGTCCAAGGGCCGTCTTCAGCACAATACAAGAATAAGAGAGAAACTATATATATATATATATATATATATATATATATATATATATATATATATATATATATATATATATATATAAAAGAACTTACATCAAATTGTGAGAATTAAAACTGATTAGTTAAAAACACTTATTAAAACAATTTTTTTAAAAGAATATAGCCCTAGCATCCTTACTTCAGCTAAGTAAGGATTTCCATTGTCTTAAAAAATTTTCCCTATTGTCTCTACGTTGTATTTGTTTGTCATGGAAAGGCAGTGTGGTCTTCGTCGCTATTTTCGTCTAATTTCATAACGAGGATTATTTCAAGAAAATACACATCCAAATACATAAAGAAAACACTAAAAAAAAAAGCCCCAAAAAGTACTATAACAAAACAATTAACCTTCCATAAGTTTTTGCTTGCTTGGAGTAACCCCGTCAAAATAAGAATTAAATTTAAAAAAGAGAAGAAGAGAAAAAAAAGACATTTGCCCTACTACTGGTCGCAACAACCCTTCCAAACGACAAAAATGTTGTTATTAAAATTCCGTTTTGTAGAGTTTCAGTTACTATTGAGCCGAATCGCTCCTCACTTACAGTTCGTTATCACAAACTGTTTGATAGAATTGTCCCTTTCCGCACTTCCATTGCGTTTTAAATTGAAAAAAAAAGTTCTTTTGTTTATTTATTGTATATTGATCAGCAGCAGTTTTGACATTGATCAATATTTTCAATAATATTAATGAAGCATTCATAAACTCTTCCGTTTTGTAGAGTTTCGGTTACTATTGAGCCGAATCGCTCCTCACTTACATTTCGTTATCACAAACTGTTTGATGAATTGTTCCTTTCCATACTTTCATTGCGTTTTAAATTAAAATAAAAAAGTTCTTTTGTTTATTTATTGTATACTGGTCAGCAGCAGTTTTGACATTTACCAATATTTTAAATAATATTGATGAAGTATTCATAAACAGGAATAAGAATTTATATTGATGGCATAAAATTGCATAGACTGAAGACATAGTTCGTGACGAAGGCTTTTTTTGGATGACAGGCGATTTATCGCCAGGATTTAAACTTTCCAAATAAAAGTGTCAGAAGACCACACTTCAGAGAAAAATTGTAGCCAGAGATACTGGAAGTGCCTTTAGTTGTTATTTAATATATTTTTTTCAAGAATGATGTATGTATAGCTGGCTTTTCACCTTGGTTGCTGTTTTTAAAATCTAACCTGTTTGGTTCGTATATCATGCTGATTCATTTTCAGCCTTGATGTGACATTGAGGGTTTTAAATTTTATTTCGAATGGAAATGACTTTAGGACCTAGACTAGAATAACTAATAGTCCAGCTTCATTTAGATCCTCAGAAGTCTTCTTTTCAACGAACAGGGAAAGAAAAAATCGGTAAAAAATTTATAAGCTTGCATTTTTAAAATATTCATTTAAAATTCATCTACTCCGATTTTACTATAGTGTTCCAATTTGCAGTTTTGAATCTATGCGATAACTTTATCAATGGAGAGGTCTAAAAATTTAGAAGGGTTAAATGTAGGTGTCTTTTAGCCAAACAAGTTTGATGTTCTAACCCAAAGTGAGGGAAGAAATTGGTAAGAGCGCCTCTCTATGAAAATGAAATACAACCAGCGCCATCTTTATATTATCGGGCAAAATCTGAAAATGAAAATAAGTACTAGCCATTATACGAAAATAACTGTCTGTATTCTTCTAGTTCCTGTTATTTTATATTTCTCTTTAAATTGGACCGAAGGCACCAATTTCCAAAGGAGCACTATAGGGAAATATATTCTCTAAAATTAGCCTATGGTCTATAGACTAATTTAACCCTAACTATTTTATATAGTACTTACACAAAGAGTTTGAAAACAAAAGAGTCAACCTATGCTACGAAAATTTCAGGTTGGATCCAAATAAACTTAGACATCTAATTAAAATTCGTGTTTGTTATAAAAATGGAATTAAGCTTGATCTGATTTTTGTTTTAGCTTTGCTGAATAATGCTTAACGACAAGTAGTTTTAATTCGTGTTGAACCCGTGGTGAAGTGCCAAGATTTAATTGTTTATCAGATTCCCTACATTTCTGCCCTAAACATTCAGATTTTTGGTTATCTTCACGTGTTTCCTTCTAGTCTTTTTGGGGGATATAGGTCTTTGACCACTTCTTAAGGCGAGCCTTCTGATACTTCCCGAGCTGAGATATTTCGGTATTGACTTGCAATATCTTTGTCGTGTGATCAAGCAGTCCGTGGTAACGAACTGTGAATAGGGAGCGACCCAACTCAATAGTAACTGACGCTCTAAAAACAAAATTTTGATACAAATATATACATCAAAAGGATTGTATTTTTATGATGATTTTATATATTTAATTTTCATCAAGTTTAGTCCTACCTTGCTCTTTACGCTAAAGTTTGATTCTTTCTCACAGCTCTATTTTTTAAAATAATAAAAAACTTTAGCGTAAAGAGTGAGGCATTGACGAGAGAACAGCCACTTTCGTATGCGTAATAATTTCTGTTCGTTTTAAGCTTTGATGTCGCTCCTTACTTTCAGTAGAAAAAAACTTTTTTATTTTATTTAATGCCTTAAAGAAAGTGTTGTCGATCGCTGCGGTCCGCACCACGATTACTATTACCATGTTAGTTCAAATTAACTATTATTGATGGAACTCATGAAGCATCATAACTTTAAACAATTATAAACTAAATGTGTACCAAAAACGAAACAAAAATATGTAAAAAAAAATTGCCGAAAGAAGAGTTAACTCATATAAAAACTAAAACACTAAAAATGATACAGGTACTATAAATGGAGAAATGGAACCCCAAAACAGCCAGAAATGACACCTAATGAGGAACTGAACCTTAAAATGAACACAAAAAACTCAAATAAGGTAGTATTTCTGCTTCTCAAAACCCCTTTAAAGTCAGAAATTCATTTGCACTTTATCGCAAATGAATATATATATTTATATTATCCGTTTATTTATAATATTTACATTTTGATATTATACTTCTAAATTAATATTTAGTATTTTTGTATATTAACATTTATAATGTATAGTGTATATAATAGTTAAATATTTATAGATATTAACATTTTTATTTGTGTATTATAACATGTAAAAGCTTCGAAATGCTAATCAAACCTCAAGGAATTCAGTTTTTTTTAATATCAGTATATTCGTAACAATCAATTTAATTTTACTAGTCTGATTGGCATTAATTCGAATCAATGTTTTGATCCTTTTAAGCTTTAGTTCTTGTGTGTGTGTGGATTTCTTCTTGTCTTAAGTTTTGATATCTTATACTAATAGTTAAAAAAAGGAGGTTATAAGAAAAGCCTATAAATTCTAAACCAAATCGGCTATTCTAGATTTTGATCCAGTGACTTGCGTTTAGTGTATAAAGTATTTAGAAACTTATAATATAAATTAAGAGGTTTTTAAGAGGCCGCTGCTTGGCTGTAGTAAGTCAAAATCTACTATTAAATGACATTTTTTTGTAGAAGAGCAGACGAGGCTGAATGCAGGAGGGGGGGGGTAAGGGGTTTGAACTCCCCCCTTCCCCACCAAAATTTTCGCCTGACTCGTAGAAACGTAACTAAATGCATAGAAAGAAATGTTTGATGCGTTTTTTACTGTAAAACCCCCCATTCCCGAACAAGAATCCTGGATGTGACCTTGAGAGCAGAAAAACTAAAATATATTTTTTGGCGCTTGACTTTTATTAAGGACCAGTTGATTGTACAAAGAATATGTTTTAAAAATGCAATACGGTGTAAAAAAAAACAAATGTTGATATCAGATGATTTATTCTCTGAGCAAGAAAAGCAGAATTAACATATATGCAAAAAACGAAAAAAAATCTAAATGTCTTGAGAAGCAAATGAGGTAGAAAAAAAAGAGTTTGGCCAAGCGATAGAGCCATTAGTGGATGATCTCTACATATGATTTACAAAATATCAAATAATGGTTTATGAATTGTGGCAACCGTTTACATTCGGGACATAATCGGTAATCGTTTATCGGGAAAACGATTTTTCCCGATAATGATGACGAATTAATAATTTGAAGACATAAAAAAAGTTGTCGGGCTCTACCATTTTGCTCCGAAAAGAGGACATGATGATATATGGTGACGCATAAAATCTTCCTTCATAGTAAGCCACAGCTTTTTCGATGTAGCCTACCCCTTTCATCACGTACAGCTAAAAGTTTTCGTATTTCTTCCTGCCACCATTGGTCACTTTCCCTTTTGGTACTCGCCGTGCATTTGTTATTTATTAAGTGTAATTAAACCTAACAACAGGGTTGTATCTTTGAGTAATTACTATCCACGCTTTACCTTATAGGTAGTTACCTTAAAGTTCGAGCTTTGATTGTCGAAAATTCGTGACTCTTCATATAATTTTGCTTAATAATCAAGCGTATATTTTTTCTTTTAAAAATATTTATGAAGTTAGTCATACATAGTTTTTGTTTAAATCATCGTCTGTGCCGCTTGACGTGGAAGAGGCCGTGGTATACTGTTCCAGAACCTTTGTCAAACATCTAAAAAATGATTCATATAATGCAGATACGTTAATTGATTGTTGAACAGGGATACCATTCTTTTTAATTCAGTTTGCCAGAGAGAAAGTCTCACATAATTTCCCATTAAACTAGTAGAAAGTTAAACAATTCCTTAATGTAAATGTAGTGTTCTAGTCTTTCCAACAATCAGGTCATCATTACCACTCTTCTTTCTTTTTTTGTCTTGGAATACGATGCTATCCTTTTACGTTGATTTACTCGTGTAAATTACATTTTTGTTCTGACACGTTTGGAACATAACAAAATTTAAAAATTATCAAAAATAAGAGTGAAGTTGGATTAAAAAAAAGGGTTCAGACTTAAAATAAAGGAAATATTTAATAATAAATTAATGTAAAATGATTTCAGTTAGTGCAACTTCTGAACCCAGTCTTTTTTTATAATTGTTTTTATTATTTGTTCTCTAGAATTGATACAAAACTTGAAAATGAGTATTTTCTATCCATCATGAAAAGTTTGAATAAATCTTCTACATGGGTGTCACGCTGTATTTCTGAAATGTTTGTGGTTTTCCGCTGTTTTCCAATGGCCTACTCATCCTCAGTAGAATAAATATTTAGAGCGATGGATTTTGTCATTTTCTTTGTTAAAACTATCAAGCTGAGTTTCTTGCAAATGGAAGCGTGCCATTTTCAGCGCTTTTTTAGAACATAGATATGACTCATCTCGAGTTAGGCAAAATAACGTTCTTCATTAAGGAACACGTGTTATACCATTTTATTTTGAGTTCCAATTACCAAACTTCACTTGTGTCAACAGGATAGTAAATGACAGTCTGATAAATAGCCGTAAACCTGCTTCTTGTACTTAGCGAAAATACATTAAAAGATAAAAGTTTTTTTTTACCCATACCGACTAATGGCGACAGTGTTGTCAATTTAGATGTGGTTGAAGATGATTAGATTGCTACAAAAAGCTTAGAATGTTAATGCTACTTTGCTGGTTGTGATGATACAGAGTAATTTTGTTTTTTGTTTTTTTTTTCAATCGTTCCACTGCATTGACTTGTAAATTTTTCGACCATTTGGATTCTATTGGCTTGAATTTTAAACGGCGGTTGTTATCGTTAGTTACCGTTTTTTTTTCTTTTGTTCAAAATGAGCTTGTTAAGTTTTGAGACTGTCTCGTAAATCTTTTGTCTTCGACCCCCTTAAATGCAGAAGCTATATTGATGACAATAAGATATGATAAAAATAGAATACTTTATTAGCAAAATTGTGAATGTCATTTGTGAATTATTAAATTGGGAGCTTCGGCGTCGGCTGACCGTCTCAAAGACAAAGAAAAGCTCATTGATAATGCGATTCTTGACCTTGTTCATATTATTTCATTATTAACGCGATTCTTGAGGACACTGGTTAGTTTGCTTTGACTAGTCATAGAATATAGTGTCTTACCATGGATGTTCAAATTAAGATTTGGGATTTGCCAAGGACGGAAGAACAGCCGATTATATTTTCCAGGATAAGGGGCTGTTGCCCAAAACCCTGCGTCAATGGACATACCATGACTTTGTACTCTTACGAGAATTAAATATTTTTTATTTGAGGAGCATATTCTGGGAGCATATTTCCAAGTTGTAGTTTTCACAATTTTGCTAATTAAGTATTCTATTTTCATCATAGTTTGTTTCTTTTTCATTAGAATTAACCAAACTTCCCTTCTCGAGTGTGTTTTATATAATAGACAATTACCATGACTTTGTACTCTTACGAAAATTAACATTTTTTGAAATGTAATGCGTTCTGGGAGCATATTTCCAAGTTGTAGTTTTCACAATTTTGCTAATTAAGTATTCTATTTTCATCATAGTTTGTTTCTTTTTCATTAGAATTAACCAAACTTCCCTTCTCGAGTGTGTTTTATATAATAGACAATTACCATGACTTTCCTCCCATTTTAATTTGATCTTTGTACGCACAGATACGCATTTTTCGCTTAATTAATGGTCAAACAGGACAATTTAACCCATTGAGATTGCTAACCATCCCCCAAAATAATGATCCTGTGCATGGTGCCTCCTTATTTCCTTTATTGTATGTATCACTTGCTACCATGCTTCACGTGGTATATAGAACTTTGAGTAGTCCCCTCAAAATTAATTGGAAGGACGTTATTCCAGGAAATTGTAAAATAATGACTTACAAGTGTACTCTTATTTTTATTAGAACCCCCCTATGCGAAAACAAACTTTCTTACCCTGCTTAAAATTACACTGTGTGTACATGCCAACCTATTTTTTTGCTATTTTGCTGAATTCATGTCATTTAAAATGCACCTCTTCCCCCGAGAAACCTTTATTTTTACGAACCTGTGGACTCTTACATGTACGTGTGCTAGAGTAGCTCTTGGGAAAACTAGAATGTATATAATTATGTTCGGGAGTCCAATGCTTGAATTTAATGACTGGGATTTCATTCTGTTGGAATGGATATTTGGATTTGATTTTTTTTATCATTTGAAACAGAAAATTTATAAAAATACGAAACATAATTATTCATAATAAACTTTTTAGTTAGAAAAAGAAGTGAGTTTTATTATGTTCAACAACGGTTTTTTCATGAGACAACCCGAAAGATAAATAAGCCACCAGAAATACATTTTGTAAAAAAAAAAAAAAAAAAAAAAAAACGCAGCTTTCGACTGTTTCTCACAGTTGTTCCTTTTTCTTTGTCTTGTTAGTTGCAGAAGAGAGTTGTAAGTTTGATCTTTTTATAAGTTTTGGCATTTAAATATTAGAACAGATCACAACAGGACAGGCATTTCTGAGAGAATTTATTTGTGACTCGTTCAAATTGCAGCAGTAGTGATACTCACTTTGCTAAGAGTTACTATAAATAATGATATTATTTTGGCTTCCAATGTTACTTTTAAGCCTTTTTGCTGAAGTCTGATGGTTTTGTTATTGATATAAGCTGGAATTTGTGAACTTCATTCAAACAGGATAGTAGACCTTTCATTGCCAATTATAAACCCGAATTGGTACTAGGTGAACACCTTAGCATGAAATATTTGAGTAGCCTTAATTGTAATGCATAAAACCTGTGAACAAAAGAGTTGGAATGCTAATTCATGAGAATTGTAATTATTTGGTATTTATTGGGACTTCATTTGTAGAAATAGGTTGCTTAAGTCATTGACGCACTAATGTTGTATTTGGATATGTTAATGGTAGTAGTGTTGCAATGAGTTAATATGGACTAAGCTTCAGGATTTTGGCATCAGTCCTTCCATCTTCTCTTTTTATGCTTTCTACATTTGTATTTTTAATGGACTTTTTCCTATTGTGTAGTTTACCGTGAAATCTGTAAGAAAGTGGGGTATAAGTCAGTTACTTAAAGCTATTTCATTGCGTTAACCTTAAAGTTACTTAAATCTGATACAGGCTCTATCGATTACTCCCAGATCGACAAAGTATAAGGCTTTGGGGTTTTGGGCGTGCCTGTCTGTTAAAATATGTTTTTCTATTGGGGTCTTTAAATTTAAGTTTTTGCTGCATACAATATTATGTACCTCTAAACGACAAATGTGTTTATCTATTACCTTGTAAAATGAAAACCAAGCAAATATTTCGACAAGGACGACTTGCCGGAGGTCTGTCGAAATATTTGCTTGATTTTCATTTTCATATTTTGCTACTGGCTGACAAAATCCTCGTTTTTCACCTATTTGATTTTTCTCTTTTCATTTATTATTTTCTTTCTTGTTTTCATACGTCATTGGGATGTACAAAAAAATAGCCACTTTCACTGAAGGGTGCAATAACCGTATTTGTTTACAGTTTACAATATTTACAACTAACCAATGTTGGGCATATTAACCTAGCCTTAACTATTCTAAAATTCAAAGATAAAGTTTAACTAATGTCCAAAATCAGGTGGGGGGATGCATTTGTTACTGAATTGATTAGCATATTTGGAAATTTGTGTGTTCACCTTGTCCCTATGTTAGTTATGGAATCACGATTTGCCGCTATTTTCCTTCATTTCCTGACTACTGTTTTCCCTGATTTCCTAATTAACCTCATTTCCTGAGTACTGTTGGAGGCACAAAATTACGTGCTAGATTTCAGACACTAAAAATGCTCATAAGTGACTTCCTGCGTAGGCCTACATTTTGTATTGTTTAATGAAACATATGTTGAATATTTAAATTTAAATATATCAATTAAAATTTTAAATATTAAAATTCAATATTTAAACACTAATTTTTAAATAAGTCAAGTTTTTCTTTTAGATGTTTAATTAAAACTAATAATGTTTTTTTAAAAACTTTTTTAAAAACAGCCCTCGCATCCTTACTTCAACGAAGTTCAACCAGGACTCACATTAACATTATTAGTTTTAATTCTCACAATTTAATGTAAGTTTATTATACATACATATTTTCTCTCTTGTTCTCGTATTGTGCTGAAGACGGCCCTTGGACATAGGGCCGAAATATTCACAGAACTGATTTTCACTGTCTTGAAAAGGTTCCCTATTGTTTCTACTTTGTATTTGTTTGTTAAAAATCAAAATGTTAAATATTTCTTGTCCTGTGCATAAACCATTGAATTATACTTGAATTTATTTTACTTCACGCCAGGATGTAAAAATTGACATTTTTAGTTAATGTTTTTCTTTAAAAATTCAATTTACATCTTATATTCGTTAATCATTCTTATTTCATTTTTAAATTGCAGGATATTTTGCTAGTTTTCAATAAAATATTTGCACCCCAAAAATTTTGAAAATTTTTGATTGTTATGAATTATAGTTCTGCTCGGTATTTCCGCTTATAGGTTAAGTTCGGTGCAAAAAAAACAACGAACTAGTTTTATGAATGCAATTCTGCAATTTCCTTTTCGTTAATTGTTCATGTTTTAATATCGAGTTTTGTGATATCGCGGTGACATTCTCCTAGAAATAAAAACACTCTTAAAGACTGAAGCTTTTGTTTGTTATTCAGGAATGAAACAATTTTTCTATTTTTTCTTTTAGAATTTTGCAGTATCTATAGAATATAGACTGTACTATAGAAAATATGGAATATAACTTCTCTTTCTTTACATATTTAGCGACCACGAACTAAGTAAATGTGTCTATTAATGACGGTTTGGATAGTATTGGATAGTATTCTCAAGTGTGCCGGATGTTATTTTGGTGTCTTTAAAGCCTCCCCTCCCCTCAGTGGTGGTTTTAGGCCTGGGCAGGGCGGGGGGTAGTTACCTCTCAAGTTTTCAGACATCTTACATTAACTACCTTTTATTTTTACACTCTTATGGTGTACTTTGCCCCCCCCCCCGGTTATGAGGTCTAAAACCGCTACTACTCTTTCCCCGATACTAACAATATTTACGCTTTCTTCCTACAATATGTAAATATTTGCAAATTATACTATAAATGACTGAAATATCGTGTCTTTAAAGATTTGTTTCGTTGAATATTTCTATTGGTAGTTTGTGCTTCACGCCCAAAAACTAAAAATGTTAGGTAAATAATTTAAACATTGAAAAATGTAGCTACAAAAGTCCTAACAGAAATAACTGAGCAAATATGTGCAAGAAAGCGAAAGTTTATTTTAAAGAAAGGATCTTGACTTTTTTTGTTATCAAAACAAACTACTATTGATATTGTTTGTGTTCAATTCTGTCTTCCTCCACATAATTTTGTCGTTTCCTGGTCATGCTGACTTGAAATGTTTACTTAGTAAGGATCGTAAAGAAAATATATGTATATAAAAATCAGGTTTTTTTTTACCTGAACTGAAAAACCTAAATAAACTATGGCATTGCGTCGTAGATATATTCTGTACAACTTTCTGCCTTAAGATTAAGTATGTTATTATCTCTTAACTTCGTCCAAAAGGAATTTTACCGTAAAGTAGGAAACCTGTAATTCAATCTTAAATTCGGTAGTTGACAAAAATACTCTGCGCCTCGCCCCCAACATTTTCGTCAATTGGCTCTACTATTTATGTTGGCTACTATTTAAAAACAAACAAATGAAATTTGGGGATGGTGTCAAAAAATCTAGGGAGTCGAATTGCTCCTTTACTCTAATTGGAGCTTCTGTAGAGAAGCTCGGGCTTCCTTAATAAAACTATTTCTACAATCCCGCCGGAAAGGGACGTGTGCTTGTTGAAAAACTAGAAAAAAAGAAAGAAATTAGGCGCTATATGTGAAAATAAACTATATTCGAAATTAATTTGTTTCCCAGACTGGAACCGAATTCCAATTTTGGATAGTGTCTCAAAAAGCCGCTTGATCGATAAAGAAATAAACGGACGCCCGGAACGTTAACTCGTATTCCACTGTTATACAGTCACGATTTTTTAAAGGTCACAGTACATGTTTCCTTAAGCAGCCTAAAAAGAAACTTTAATTTACGGTCATGACGATATGAGGATGTCAGTAATCTTGAAGATGGTGTTAAGGGATGTTTTTTTTTAGATGAGCAAATGACATTTGGAGTAGCGTTAGTATTTGTTACCTCTTTATTTTCAGTAGCATTAAATAGTGAGAAAAGTTCAAGAAGGCATTAAATTTACTTTAATTAAATGTAGAAATTCCGCTGTTTGTCCAAAGGAGATTTATCTTCTCTCACTAAATCTTCTCTTTTTTTATGTAGAATCGTTCGAGTGCAAAAAAAGATGTTTGCTAAATCATCTTGCTTGAGATTGCCAAGAAATATGTGCCTAGAAACCGGTATTTTTAAAGAAAAGTAAACTGGAATTACTCGAAAGTCTAATATTCAAATGTAATCTCTAACGTCCAAACATATTATTTCTTATTCTCAGTTTTCTAAATTTTGGTGTAAGTACCCATGCACTGCATATACTATATAGTGCTGTTGGAGTTATAATGTAGTGTTGTTTGATAAATTAATAGTTTTGTTTAGGATCGTTTGTTTTCAATTAGTATAGTTTATTAGCTTTTTTTTGTATTTACTAAATAATTGGAAATAGTTTAGGCCTATAAAAATTGTTTTCATAAAACAAGTTAGTTACTTTTGAAAAACTGTTGCTTATTTTCCGCTTTTTTGCCTTGTTTATAAGGATTTTTATACTACAATTACTACTACTAACACCTCAGTGCAGCACCAAGTGGCTTGAGGCCAACCCAGAACCGCACGCTCCTCCTCCATCCCAATTTATTCAAAGCTTCCTTCTTTATATCCTCCCAAGAAGTTCCCATTAATCCTCCTTTTTTGTTTAGCATCCGTTTAGTACTAGTTGACTATTTTTCACTAATTAATTACCCTTTAAGACGTTCAGTTTCTCAATGATTTGTTTGATACTTTGTTTGTAATAAAATAGGGCTATTGAACAAATTTTTTTTGGTATTAAGCAAGTCCACAGTGGTTGGTGGGGGGATCTTAGAAACCGTTTTGTACCTGGAATTCTATCTTTAATATTATTTCCATATTTTTTTTTTTACATAAAAAGGATTTTTTCCTTTGTCAGCGGTTTTAACGAATTCCATCCCTCCTCACTTCAGATAACTTGTTGCGTACTTTAACATGAAAATTTTCAAAATCATCTTTTCCGAAGGCTTTGAAGTTACCCTACTTAAATGCATAAACGCTGTTTTTAATGCATGTTGCAAAATTATGACATCTTGGCTAGTTTCAGCCCATAGTAACACGTCTGCTGCTTCTTCAGTATAATACCAGCTATTGGTTTTTCGTTACTTAAAACTTTGTCTTGAAAGTCTCTGTATTCCTTGACAAGTCCTTGTAATCTTAAAATCAAGTGACTAACATCGTGTCCGTTTACTTGAAGCGCATCCATCAGGTCTTAAATGAAAATAAATTATATTTCCCCTATTCCTTTGTTCTTTCCCTCTGGTT
The DNA here is from genome assembly GCF_032884065.1 of Artemia franciscana. NCBI lineage: Eukaryota > Metazoa > Arthropoda > Branchiopoda > Anostraca > Artemiidae > Artemia > Artemia franciscana. The sequence continues at coordinate 25,653,161 of NC_088863.1, read as the reverse complement.
TGTCAAAGTCCTCTTTGTTTCTTTGATTTATTATTCCTAAAGACCAAGCGCCTTCAAAGAAAATCCCATTTTTCCTGTTCCTAATGCTGGTCCTGGAATGTATGACAGCCAGTAAAAAAAAGAAAAAAAGAAAGAAATAATTTTCTATAGTAGTATTTATTTATCTTATGTATTAATTCGTTTCCTAGGAGACTTTTCTATCTCGTAAGAAAATTCAACTGAAGTATGTTGTTTACTCCATTTCAACATTTTTTTTTTTTCGATTGGCCTGACAGGTCTGACTATGAAACAATAGTACGGGTAGAAGAAATCCTCACTCCCCTGAAAAGTACTGGCTCCTTTTTCCCAATTGTATCAATTGGAATAGGGGCATGTTCCTCCCTACATTTTTGCCCCCTACTCTCTCCTAGATTTTGGAAAAAAACTTTCTTGTTGAAAAATACCCTTTTTTGAATATTTTCATTGAAAAAACTGATAAAACACAATCTGTCACCAAAGATTGAAAAATATATTCTGTGCCCCCACCCCTAAAATTTTGTGAGTTGATACCATTGTGTGCTCTTATGCAATTGTAATGATAATAGTTATAACAGATTTATGTTGATCAAATTTAGCTCTCGCAAATCAAGATTCTTCATTGCTTTCTTTGTTTTTTTTAGTGCATATTTCATTAAAATTGACCGATACTATAATTTTGCTTCCTTCTGAGTCGAATCTTAACCCAGTCACTGAATAAACCTGTAGTAAGTAATCTTGCTCAGATGAAGAAGAATAAATGAGACTTATTTATTTATTTTATAGGCTGATGGGGAAGATGAACTGAAAAAGAGACAGCTTATGGAGTTGGCCATAATCAACGGTACCTATAGGGATTCTTCCTGTAAGCTACCTACTACCAAAACGGCTGACCTTCTCAGCTTATGTAAGTACTGTTGAATATTAAACTAAAATAATAATAAAAAATTGAAGAGCAATTTTAAAGCTTTTTACTAGCATAAATTAACTCATGTTAGAAGTAAAACTTGTACTGAATAAAATTATCTACGAACGAAGAAATGAAACTGAAAACGAACAGAAGTTACCACATAAAAGTTTAGTGTTGACCCCCCCCCGCCCAATGTACGTTCTTCTTAAAGATTGTTTGATTTCTATCATGGATATTTGAGGATTTCTGCGGTTGTTGATCACAAATCCGAGGGTAATTTTGCAATATATATGTCTAAAATCAAACCTCATTTTTTCCGTACCGGATTAATTTTCTTTAATGTTTTTGGGCTTGTGAATCCATCCTATTAAATTTTTATGGTACAAGCAATTACACAGGATGGGGCTTTATAGTCTCTCCCTTCCTCGAAGCTGTTAAGTGCTCTATGAGATGCTAATCCTGATCAAGTTTCCAGATTTTCTAAATCTCAGTCTCGATCCTTATCAAATTCATCTACTTATGTGATTTGATGAAATAAGGTTAAGTGTGACTAATTTAAATAACCTCAGTTTTTTCCACTGTTAGAAGGCAAAAATGCGCATAATAATTAGTGAATGACTATATTAGTCGCAACAATGGCGTAGTTTATTCAATAAAGATTCAAAGAGGGAAATCAATGCAAGAACAAAAATGACTTTTGATTTACCATATGTCAGTATTTATATTCATATAGACTGAGCCCTATAAGGAATAAAATATATATTTCATTCATCTTTGACAGGACAGGGCTTTTGTTCTTAATTGCTTGATGCTAAAGCGATGTTGGAAGCGCCGTCTTAAGTACAAAAGCCGAAAATTGTCTTTTGATGTATCAAACAGTTTCGTGGTAACGAACTGTAGTAAGGAGCGACCCGGCTCAATAGAAACCAAAACTCTAAAAAATTGAATTTTGATACCAATAGCTACATCAAAAGAATCGCATTTTAATGCTGATTTTAAATATTTAAGTTTCATCAAGTTTAGTCTTACGCACCAAAAGTTACGAGCCTGAGAAAATTTGTGTTATTTTAGAAAATAGGGGGAAACACCCCCTAAAAGTCATAGAATCTTAACGAAAATTACACCATCAGATTCAGCGCATCAGAGAACCCTACTGTAGAAGTTTCTAGCTCCTATCTACAAAAATGTGGAATTTTGTATTTTTTGCCAGAAGGCAGATCACGGATGCGTGTTTATTTATTTATTTTTTTTCCTAGGGGTGATCGTATCGACCCAGTTGTCCTAGAATGTTGCGAGAGGGCTCATTCTAACGGGAATGAAAAGTTCTAGTGCCATTTTTAAGCGACCAAAAAAATTTAAGCGACCAAAAAAATCCCACGCTAATAATTTTCTCAAAGTCAACGGATCAAAATTCTGAGATAGCCATTTTATTCAGCGTAGTCGAAAAACCTATAACAATGTCTTTGGGGACGACTTACTCCTCCACAGTCCCCGTGGGAGGGGCTACAAGTTACAAACTTTGACCAGTGCTTACATATAGTAATGGTTATTGGGAAGTGTACAGGTGTTTTCAGGAGGATTTTTTGGGGGTTTTTGGGGTTGAAAAGAGGGGGATATACTGGGGGAACTTTCCATCGAGGAATTTGTCATGGGGGAAGAAAATTTCCATGAAGGGAGCGCAGGATTTACTAGCATTATTAAAAAAAAAACAATGAAAAAATAAATATGAAAAAGTTTTTTTCAGCTGGAAGTAAGGAGCAGCATTAAAACTTAAAACGAACAGAAATTATTACCCATATGAGGGGCTCACCTCCTCCTAATACCTCGCTCTTTACGCTAAAGTATTTTTAGTAATGTCAACTATTTATTCTACGGCTTTTGTGATTCAGGGGTCATTCTTAATGAATTGGGCCAAAATTTAAGATTTATTGTAAAGAGAGAGGTACTGACGAGGGGGCGAACCCTCTCATATGTCTAATAAAAACATGAGAATAAAAAATTCTTTACGTAAGCTAGTTTATAAGTTACGTATATCTTTTACTAATAAAAAGATTCGTAAAAAATTAAAAGTTCTAGTTGCCTTTTTTACTAACCAAAAAATTGGAGGGCAACTAGGCTTCCTCCCCCGCTCTTTTTTCTCAAAATCATTTGATCAAAATTATGAGAAAGCCATTTAGCCAAAAAAAAAAAAAAAAAAAAATATCCAAATTTCGTTTTAATTATTTCTCTGTGGAGAGCCAAAATCAAAACATGCATTGATTCAAAAACGTTCAGAAATTAAATGAAAAAAACAAGTTTTTTCAACTGAAAGTAAGGAGCGACATTAAAACTGAAAACGAACAGAAATTACTTCGTATATGAAAGGGACTGCTTCCTCATCAACGCCCCGCTCTTTACGCTAAAGTTTTTTACTGTTTTAAAAAGAAGAGTTGAGAGAAAGAGTCAAACTATATCGTAAAGAGCGGGGCGTTGATGAGGAAGCAGCCCCATTCATATACGAAGTAATTTCTGTTCGTTTTCAGTTTTAATGTCGCTCCTTACTTTCAGTTGAAAAAACTTGTTTTTTTTTATTTAATTATAACCAGTTCAAATACCTCAAGGATCCTGTTTACATCTATGAATCGTAACTGGCGAAAAATCTGATAAAATTTGGTTGTGACTATCGAGATTTGGAGAAAAAAATAATAGTAATAGAGAAAAGATACAATAAATTTAGATAATAAAAAATCTTTAAATAAAGAATTTCAAAAAAGGAAAGCACTAGTTGCTTTCTGAAGCATTCACAATGCGATTTTACTAATACTATGATATAGCTTGCGCTAATTTTAAGCCAATCAGATTTTCCGTAGAATATCCTGATTAGGTTAAAAAAAATTATGAAAAGTTCAGATTGGCTGAAGTTGGCGCTAGCTGAACCTCAGTATTAGTAAAATCTCTTTGTCAATGGGCCTTTACCTACAACAACCATTCGCTTGAATTTCGCGAGTCAAGGGAAAACAGCCAAAAATCAATACAATATCAACAGAAACAGGCAAGGGCAGACAGAGTCGTGGTTTTAATAAATGCAAATTTTGAATAGAAGGAAAATATAGAAAATATACAAGAGAATATTTCAAACGGATCAGAGACAAAGACTTAGTCAAGCAGTATTTTATTAATCAAAGCTCATCAGAGAGATACCATTATCATGTACAGTTATGATGCTTCGAATGTTAACCTGTATTACTCTATTGAAAGTGGTAAACGTGATCCACGATACTAATTTGCGTAACACACAATTATCACTATTATGGACCAATGTCCTTGCGCACGTTAATGGGTATGTTCATGTATGGTGGTATTAGACATTGAATGTGCCAAATTTGAACCAGAAGAATTGCAAAATTCTGATTTTACTCGACAAAGAGTGGTTTTCTTCTTGCCTTTGGAGGATCCTTGACGTCAGACTAACTGACAGAATGAGCAATGCAGATCTCCGTCGATCATGCTACCAGCGCCTTAACATCGAGTCAGTCATCAAGAGACGCCGTCTGCGCTGGTACAGGCACATCCAACGCTGACCCCGTGAATGCCCTTCTCTACCAGCCTTACCCCGGCTGGGCCGATGGTGAGTCAAGAAATGGCTCGAACGTGCAGGAATGAACCCTAAACCGCCAAAGAAGGAGCTCAATCGTTGACGAACTATTGGATGCCAGGGAAGGCTCGCAGCCGTTGTCCTGACCCAAGTACAAGCAATTAAGTTTCATTGGTTGTTAGTAACGCTTTGACTAGGGGCATAAATGCCACTTGTCCTTTCAATAACTTTACCCGTATGCTTTTGTAGGTTTTTAGTGGAAAAGACCTCTGATTAGCTGAAAGTGATGTCATTCGATCAGTTTTATCCTATCAAATATTATTTCACGATCCTTCTGGTTCGAATTTAGCACTTATGGTACAGCTAATACACACCAAACATGCGTGTTGACAGTCCGGGTGAATTGTACTTCCGGAGGAATTTACACTTGCCAAAAAAACGATTTATTTCCTTAACCAAAGATTCAAGGAAAGTGAAAAATAATAATAACTGTTTCATTTGTTCCCTTATACCCCTCTATCAACTAACGCTGGGCACATTTGTTCTCTTTTTTATGGCACTTGGTTTTTGCCAAGTGACATATAGCGATCACAAATTCTGCCGGCTAGTCGGTCTGTCTGTCTGTCCCGGTTTTGCTAGTTTAGGCACTTCCAGGTAAGCTATGACGATGAAGTTTGGCATGCGTATCAGGAACCAGACCAGATTAAATTAGAAATTGTCGTTTCCCCGATTCGATCATCTGTGGGGAGTGGGGGACGGTAAATCGGTAAAATTAGAAAAAATGAGGTATTTTTAACTTACGAACGGGTGATCGGATCCAAATGAAATTTGATGTTTGCAAGGATATCGTGTCTCAGAGCTCTTATTTGAAATGTAGACCGGATCCGGTGACATTTTGAGGAGTTGGGGAGACCTAAAATCTTGGAAAACTTTTAAAGTGGAGGGATCGGGATGAAACTTGGTGGGGAAAATAAGCACAAGTCCTAGATACGTGACTGAAATAACCGGAACGGATCCGCTCTCTTTGGGGGAGTTTGGGCGTTGGGTTCTGTGCTTTGGCCAGTTTGGTGCTTCTGGACGTGCTAGGACGATGAAAATTGGTAGCCGTGTCAGGGAGCTGCGCAAATTGACTTGATAAAGTTTTTTCCCCGATTTGACCATCTGAGGGGCTGAAGGGAGAGGAAAAATTAGAAAAATTGAGGTATTTTTAACTTACGAGTGGGGGATTGGATCTAAATGAATTTTGATATTTAGAAGGACCTCGTGACTCAGAGCTCTTATTTTTAATCCTGACCGGCATTAAGCCTCTGATCTCATACCATATGAGCTCTTAGCTCTCGTTTTTTTCTTATATTAAATAAATAAAAAACAAGTTTTTTTAACTGAAAGTAAGGAGCGACATTAAAACTTGAAACGAACAGAAAATACTTCGTATATGAAAGGGGCTGCTTCCTCATCAACGCCCCGTTCTTTACGCTAAAGTTTTTTACTGTTTTAAAAAGTAGAGTTAAGAGAAAGAGTCAAACTTTAGCGTAAAGAGCGGGGCGTTGATGAGGAAGCAGCCCCTTTCATATACGAAGTAATTTCTGTTCGTTTTAAGTTTTAATGTCGCTCCTTACTTTCAGTTAAAAAAACTTTTCTTTTATTTAATTTATGAACGTTTTTGCATGTTTTGATTTTGGCTCTCCGCAGAGGAATAATTAAAACGAAATTTGCATATATTTTTTTTTGATAAATGGCTTTCTCATAATTTTGATCGAATGATTTTGAGAAAAAAGAGCGGGGGGGGAAGCCTAGTTGCCCTTCGATTTTTCGGTTAATTAAAAAGGCAACTAGAACTTTTAATTTTTTACGAATCTTTTTATTAGTAAAAGATTTACGTAACTTATAAATTAGCTTACGTAAAGAACTTTTGTATTCTCATGTTTTTATTACATATATGAGGGGGTTCGCCCCTTCGTCAGTACCTCGCTCTTTATACTAAAGCTTAAATTTTGTCCCAATTCATTAAGAATGACCCCTGAATCACAAAAGCCGTAGAATAAATAGTTGAAATTACTAAAAATATTTTAGAGTAAAGAGCGAGGTTTTAGGAGGAGGTGAGCCCCCGCATATGGGTAATAATTTCTGTTTGCTTTAAGTTTTAATGCTACTCCTTACTTCCAGCTGAAAAAAAAAACTTTTTCATACTTATTTTATCATTGTGCTAGTAAATCCTGCGCTCCCAACATGGAAATTTTCTTCCACCATGACAAATTCTCGATAGAAAGTTCCCCCAGCATATCCCCCTCTTCTCAACCCCTCCCCCGAACCAAAAAAATCCTCCTGAAAACGCCTGTACACTTCCCAATAACCATTTTATATGTAAGCACTGGTCAAAGTTTGTAACTTGTTGCCCCTCCCACGGGGACTGTGGGGGAGTAAGTCGTCCCCAAAGACATAGTTATAAGGTTTTTCGACTACGCTGAATAAATTGGCTATTTCAGAATTTTCATTCGTTGGCTTTGGGAAAATAATTAGCGTGGGAGGGGGCCTACGTGCCCTCCAATTTTTTTGGTCACTTAAAAAGGGCACTAGAACTTTTCATTTCCGTTAGAATGAGCCCTCTTGCAACATTCTAGGACAACTGGGTCGATACGATCACCCCTGGACAAAAAAAAAAAAAAAAAAAAAAAAAAAAAAAAAAAAAAAAAAAAAAAAAAAAAAAAAAAAAAAAAAAAAAATAAACACGCATCCGTGATCTGCCTTTTGGCGAAAAATACAAAATTCCACATTTGTGTAGATAGGAGCTTGAAACTTCTACAGTAGGGCTCTCTGATATGCTGAATCTGGTTGTGTGATTTTCGTTAAGATTCTATGACTTTTAGGAGACGTTTCCCCTATTTTCTAAAAAACACAAATTTTCTCAGGCTCGTAAGTTTTGATGGGTAAGAATAAACTTGATGAAACTTATATATTTAAAATCAGCATTAAAACGCGATTCTTTTGATCTAGCTATTGGTATCAAAATTCCATTTTTTAGAGTTTCGGTTATATTGAGCCGGGTCGCTCCCTACTACAGCTCGTTACCACGAACTGTTTGATGGTCCGAGTACAGTAAATCTGTTAAGGCATTTGAACGCGGAGTTGCTCTAATTGGGGCTGAACAAAGTAGGCTATTTTTGTGTTCAACTGCAAAAAGGTTTTTATTACTTTGGGAGATTAATTACTTATTTTAGGGAACTTTATTATGAACCAAGGCTTGAAAGTGGGCAAGAGGGATGTGGTTTCTGAGTTTAAACTCCGTCTCTTTCCCGAAGTCATAAAAATTTATTTAAAATATGCCGCTTTTTGCTTTCATTTCAGTTGGAAAAGACGCAAAAAGCCGTTTCAAATCTCAAACCCTTATCAAAATTGTCTGATGGATAAGTTGGAAATGAGTCACATATCTTTCAGTTCTATTTCTTGTACCTCCTGTTCTGTTGCCTTACCTGAACATTTTCACCCATATGACTAATAGTATTTTAGAATTTATTGTGTTTTTTGAAAAGAAATATGACATCGTATTCTTTTATTTACATCAAGATATGAGAAGAGCAAAAAAGTCCTCCCAAAAAAGGCTAGTCGATGAATCAGACGAATGCAATCATCCAGTTGAGTGCCTTTTTTGGGTTTTTGCAATTTCTTTGAGAAGGTTACAATCCTACATTGCTTAAGACGAAACAAGGAGCAGCATATGCGCCAAGTGGATAATGAATCTTTGTGTTACACTCGTTTATGAGATGTTGACTAGATTGTGGCTATTTATCAAAACTGACAGTCACTAGATCACGCCCCATATTTGGGGCCCCATTCCTCTTATAAGTAAAACTCGTTAAAATCACATCGACACATTGCATGATTCTTTTCCTTCAGTTTAAGCTCTGTTTATTTCCTTGTCTCAAAGATCTTTGGATGTTTACCTTAGTTTGTAGCCGTTAACATAATATTTATCAGAATGAGGCTATCTTCATAATTATGAATATAATTAAGTTTAAAGCTATTTTATACGGTATTAATACGTTTAGTTTGTGGTTCTAAACTTATTTAAATCGTGCCTCCTTGACCTATTACGAGGTATTGGTGCCATCCTCCCTTCATACTGCATTATTGGCCGAATTGCTTAGTTACGGTAAAATTGTTCGAGAAATTAATACGAAGAAGATGACATGCCTATTTGAGTGCCGCTGGGATAGCAGCATTTCAGCTAGAAAAAATCTTCTAAACAAATGTATGGCAATCCTTAGAATTTACACTAATAACGTTCATTGCTGTGAAATTCCTGCCGCCATAGCAACAAGGCCATATCCAGGGGGTTTACCGGGTGTTAACCCCTCTCCCACCCCCCACCCCCCCCCCAAAAAAAAAAATAATCTGCCAGACTCGTAAAAATGTTTTCAGAAATGTATGTAAACACATTTTTGATGCATTTTCTGGATTTTTTTTTGTATTAAAAACAATGAAAAAATACTCCCCCCCCACAAACAAAAATCTTGGATACACCCTTGACTGGCAATACAAAAATCTATTTCTATGCTCCATCGCCTGTCTGAGGGATAGTCCTAACTTTTCAAGATTTAAAATACTTGCCCCTCACTGTACTCTTTCATCAAATCTGCACGTTCCATGCACTTCCTTTTGAAAATCACTCAATTCTTTCCACTGACTCAATATATGACCCACAGTCTCATTAAACTGTATTCCGCCAACTATTTCTTCCACAGATTTGTCGTCGAACTAAAAATGCTGTTCCTTGTAATACTATTATGTAATTCCTTGTGTTAGTAATATCTGTCCATAAAGTAAAATTCACAATTTTCTGTCCACACATGTTGAAACCCCCCTTTTTTAGATAGTGCATGGTAACATTCTTTTTTCACTAAAAATAGTTACTTTACTTATCTAGCTGACTTAATTGGCGTAAAGCTCCTGCTTGGTAACGTCGCCAGCATAGAGGGAATGAGATGTCGGTGCCGTTAATCGTCTCCAGAGTATTCTGTCCTCGGAAAGGGTAGGAGCTTCATCAGGGTCGATGTTCCTGACAATGAGTCGACCGTGGACGACGTCTACCCATCTTATGCGTAGTCTGACTCTGGGGTGTCTCCAGCCATTTGCAGTTGCATCGAAATCGAAGATGATTGGGTGGGCACTTGAGTTGGCAGGTGAAGTAGATGACCGTACCAACGCAGTGAGCAAGACTCTAGCTGCTGAGACAGAGGAGTCAATTTAAAAGATTGGATAATATTCCAATTCTGCACCCTGTTATACCATCTAACGCGTTCGATTTTGTGGAAGTGTTTCGTCCTGACATCTACCCTGATCATCTGCTTCTGAGTCATGAGTCAAGTCTCTGACGAGTATAGCATAGTGCTAGTTACCGAGACAGAGTAGATTTGTGCTTTCGTGAGGCAGGCTGATCTCGGCTGATTCGTTTATATGTATGTTTTATGACTTATTTTTATTAGAATTTTTTGGTACTTAATTGTGTCACTTGAAATTAGTAAATTAGTGAATCGATGACCTACGGGTTATAATTTATCAACCTCGACGCTGTAGACCACATTTATTTTGTACTACACGGCGGCATGAGGCAACATTGTTCCTAAAACAATAAAGAAACTTTAGGAATTGATCCCAAATTTAAAATTATATTAAATTCAATGCACATACATATCTCAAACCGCGTATAGAAGTCAACTTCAGAAACTATTTGACGGAAATAGGAGTCCAGGACCTTGCGAGAAGTTCTCAGCCATCACGTATAAAAGTATTGCTTCTGCCACATGTCGTTCCATTAATCCTATGAAGTCCATATAACCAATAAGCTGACAGTTATTTCAATATCCTGAATTTGAATGCTGAAACTTATGTTGATCTAGCCAAAATGATAGAACTATAGCCTCTAACAAAAATAATGACGTAGCGGTTAGCCAAAAAGATGGGGTTGAAACTGGCGCCTGTGTTGAGTGCACTTGCTAAAAAAAAAAAAGGAGAAGATATTAAGTGTAGGTATTAAAAGTACTTCAGTAGTTCTGCGGAATATGCTTCTGCATAAAAAAGGTACTGCTATGTACTCTCTTAACGATTATGAATGACAGCTACCCGCTAGTTACTATATGGTGATTAAACTCAGGTCAAATTTTAATTCTATGCCTTTTTTTTGTATGTATCATTTATAAATGCATTATCGCATTGTATTATAAGCATATATAAGCTTTAACTGTACATGTGGTGAAATATACTTAAAAAGCAATCTGTTTTCCCTTTGTAGTCCTCTAGTTCCCATTTTAGTTCCCTTTTCTTTTCCCTTTATTGTCCCCTAAATAGGAAAATACTATTAGTAAACTGCATATCATTATTTCTGTATGTATTTTTCTGTTTTCCACGATATTTTATTTTTTGTTTTGTTTCTTTTACTTTTAGTATGTTACTTCTTTAAAACTTATTCTTCTAAACTCTAGACGCTCCACGACTACTGGCGCCATCCGTTCAAGCAAACTTTGCCAACTTACGGAATGCGGCTGGTAATCCACTTGGTGCACCTTTGATTCTTTCTACTCGGTTGCCCGGAGTGCCAACGTCTGCTGCTGCCATGTTGAACGGCTCGGGACCACCTCCACTTATTTCACCAGAAGCAGCAGGACTCCTCTACGGATATGCAGATTACTCAAATTACGCCGCCGCCGCCGCGATGATGGCTGAATATCCGGCAACGGCGGGTGCCGATCACGCCGGTGGGTTTTTCGCACGGTAATTGTGTTAGTTATGAGAAGCGGGCACGTATCTTTTGTCCTTAGCTACGTCTAGAATTTCAGGGTGGAGACGCCCTTTTTAGAAAATTATAAAAACAGGGCTTTCTTTCTGGTTTGCTTAAGAGGTGAATATTTAAAACAACATCTATAAATACGTCATGGGTATACATTGGGTAGAAATTCTATACATGTTTGGAGTTAGACCTCAAAATACATTGTTTGTGCGAGACTACAGAATATGTTACATGAAATCTTATCTCGTAGTATAAGGCAAATTAGCCCTCTAGCCATCCCCTAAATCTAAGATCCAATAGACCCTCGCCACTAAAAATAAGACCGAGACAGAATTTTGTTCTTAAAAAAAAGATAGTAATGGCTATGTAGCACATAAGCTAAGTAAATTTTTTTGTTGGGGTGAAGGCAAAAAAAAAAGAAAAGCTTTTTATTTGATATTTTGAATAGAAAGCGTGAGAAAGTTTTAGGGCTTTGGAATGAGGGGCAGGGGCACAAAGACCCGCCCCCAAGCACGCGCATGGTGTAAGGACATCTCAATTAGCTGCACACTTCACGAAATAAGATTATATTTATCTGGTCTTGTCTTATTTCCACCAACATCAAAATGATTTCTCATTTTTTTGGCCTTTCATCTTTTGAATGTTTTCAGCGTGAATGACGATGATGCTCTTTATAATAGTGGTGTGCTCACCAATTCTGATTTCACATTTTATGTTCAATATCGCCTGAGCTAAATTTTAACTACAAAAAGTCTGTCTACCAATATTTTTTGGTGGAGGAGGGGGGCTGCAAAAGTAGGAAATTCTGATATGTAAATCACCTTTGAAGGACGAAGGTACTAAACAACCCAAATCAATGGACTTTTTCTGACCGTTGAATTAAAGATTTTAAAACATTTCAATTTTAGTTTTTTTTATTATTATTTTGACCATGAATGCTCATTAGCTAATCTAGTAATTCATTGCTAACAATCTCAGTTTAAAATTTGCATAAAATGCTGTGCAACCTGTTGTACTTAGGGAGAATAAGCGGTAAAAAATAGGAAAAGTAGTTTAGGATGACTTGATTCGCATAATAAACTTTGTCTGTGAAAATTGTAATTTTTGGGTGGGCGACCACTATTTTTCCGTTGGTTATGAAGCTGCTTTTCCAAAAATATATTATGTCGCCGTTTTTATTTTAATTTATAATTTTATTATTTTGATTTATTCTCATTCAAATTTATCATTATAACTCCTCAGGTACTTACGTAAGTATTTTTTGGGCAGCAGGAGCAAATTCGACAAAATAAGAAATTAACCTGCAATATATTTGAAAACCATTTTTAAATATGAAGGAAATCGTTTAAAAATGTGATATTTGAGGGTAGAACCTGTCCTGGAGCCCCCAGTTACTGCAGGAACGGGGAAGTGTAGAGGGATGTAGACCTTGGCCCCCACCCCAATATTTTTTGCCCCCCCTGTAGTTTTTGGAAGAAATATTTTGGGTATTTCTATTAGAAAAGGGCTTGTTTGACATTTTTATTGAAGACATTGAAAATAAGATTCATTGAAAATACATTTCATAAAATACTACCCCCCCCCCTCTTCTTTCATTTCCGTGGAGTGACGCCACTGGTGTGTTTGAATTTGGTCGAGTAACTAAAAACTATGGGCGGGATGATTGGTTTAGTTGGATGAATGTTTGAAAATCTTTTCGTTTTGTTAGCTTTGGCAATGTGCATTTTAAAATGGGTGGGATTTCAGATAGTTCTATTTTCAGATCGGTGTATAGATTCAAAGAGGTGGGATTGATCTTATTTTTAAATATTGTGGGTGTGGACGGATCTTTTAAAAATATACACCAGTTTTGGACGTGTAATTTCATTGTTAAATTGCATTAGACTTTCTTGGAGAATTCATTAATTAGTCCGTAGTCTAAATCGTTTTATTGTTTCATGTCTTGATGTTAAAAAGTTTTAGCTTCTTGCAGTTTGTGATGCAAGTTTCAAATTAGATATTCGGTTTATAATCCCAAGATAATCTGGGCTATCCCCTGATACCCATTCTTTAAGAGGATTAGCCTTTTCTGATGGGTTACATTAGTTGTTTCTGATGGGTTACTCTTTTTTTCTTTTTGTCAAGTAATTGTATTATCGGATGAGCAATCTTCTGATATCTGCAATGTATTAAGAGCATCGTTTACGTTATTGGGGTTTTGCAGCTTAATGTTACGAGACGTAGGGGAGTCGACGAAAAAAAGTGACTTTTCATTAAGCATGTTGTGTTTTTTTTTCTCTTTGATCCTCATTTATTGTCACTTTCCATTTGAACTCTGTTTTCTTTTTAGTTTTTAGGAATTTTGATATCATTCTGTTTCCTATTCGTTTATGGCGAGTTGAAAATGCGGGCCTAGTAACAGCCCTTGTCTTCTTGCTATTTATGCCAGTCTGTATAAAAAACGGGTAAAAGATGTGACACCAAGCTTTACGGCCAAATCAATGGTTCTTATCTCCATCTCTCGGCCCTTCAACCAGGAAGTGCTATGGGGGGGCTGGGGTCCAACCATCCTGTGCTTTCACATGCCCATCCTGTTCACCTTCCGTTATTTTCTCTAGATTCCCTTTTTGAGCTGAGTTAACTGTGGCTAAGATTACAGAGTTATGCTACTAACCTCCATCTCTTGGCCCTTCAACCAGGAAGTGCTATAGGGGGCTGGGGTCCAACCATCCTGTGCTTTCGCATGCCCCTCCTGTTCACCTTCCGTTGTTTTCTCTAGATTCCCTTTTTGAACTGAGTTAACTGTGGCTAAGATTACAGAGTTATGCTGCTAACCTCCATCTCTTGGCCCTTCAACCAGGAAGTGCTATGGAGGGGGCTGGGGTCCAACCATCCTCTGCTTTCACATGCCGCTCCTCTTCACCTTCCGTTGTTTTCTCTAGATTCCCTTTTTGAGCTGAGTTAACTGTGGCTAAGATTACAGAGTTATGCTACTAACCTCCATCTCTTAGCCCTTCAACCAGGAAGTGCTAGGGGGCTGGGGTCCAACCATCCTGTGCTTTCACATGCCCCTCCTCTTCACCTTCCGTTGTTTTCTCTAGATTCTCTTTTGGAGCTGAGTTAACTGTGGCTAAGATTACAGAGTTATGCTGCTAACCCCATAAAATAAGGAACAATCGGGCACACCGGACTCCACTAGAGCTCCTGTCCTCAAGGAGAGGTGATTGTAAGTCTAGCGAGCTAACCACTCGGCTAGGATGGGTTTTGCTAATCTGTATCTATTTTATAAATTCAAAAAAATGGTAAATTCCCCCCCTTCCCCATCCAATATTAAATAGTAGAGACCGCCCCGGAAAGAAATCCTAAATTCTTAACTCGTATCATATAAGAAAAAGTACGCAGAGTTGAATAATACCCATTCTGTCTGGCATGTCTTATGTCCTCCTATGATTCTATTTACTTTCCGTTTTGAATTGATAATCACAGCTACAACCTTATAATTGCTTCGTGTCAGTCCTTTGTATTGGTTATCATATAATTTTAAGGCAAAAACGATAAATGTTGTATATTTCGAAAGATTTGAATATTTAAATGAAGTATTTTTCCTATTGTTAGATTAACGGGTATTATTTTTATGATTAACTATACTGTTTGCAACAGGCAACCCTTGCTTGAGGGTTGCGTGAAAAAAGTAGAAAAGTAGCTGTTATTTAACATGTCATCTACAGTTGGTAATTGTTACAGTGTGTATTGACCATATATGGAAAACATAACATTAAAACACTTATTAATATCATTGATTTCTCCTTTTTTCATGGCCACATCGTATATTTTTGACGAAATTTCAGTATGTATTTTGACGTCGGGAATTGTTCAGTTTTTTTTTTCAGTATAAAGTACTGGACGTTAAAATCTAACGTAATTATTCCAGAATAACGTACCTAGCGTCGGCAATTTTCCCAATATTTTTCAGTGTAACGTACTGGATGTTATAACGTAGCGTAATTATTCCAGCATAATGTACGTTGAAGTCGGAAATTTCCAGTATTTTGCCAGTATAACGTAATGGATGTTATAACGT
Source organism: Artemia franciscana (assembly GCF_032884065.1). NCBI lineage: Eukaryota > Metazoa > Arthropoda > Branchiopoda > Anostraca > Artemiidae > Artemia > Artemia franciscana. The sequence goes on along the minus strand of NC_088863.1, from coordinate 25,637,818 downwards.
AACTTAATTATTTCAGCATAACAGTACCTGGCGTCTGAAAGTATTTTGTTTCCAACATTTTTGTTTCCAGTATTTTCGTTTCCAGTATTTTGTTCTTGCTTATACATCTGACACAAAATACTTTTGAAAAAGACATGTATGCCGAAATTTTTTCGTGGAGCAGGGATTAAGTTCGTCAAAATTTCTAAAAGAGTGATTTATATTAAGCCTAAAGGAGATAATGAGAATCTGTGTGGTATCTGCTTTAGAATGGCTCTCCTCCGTGCGTCGTTGCCTGATTGGTAATATAATTTTGTAATGAACCACAAAAAACTAACCATTATAAAACAAAACAAATGTTGAAGCAAAACAAATGAAATAAATTGAAAGGCTGAAATTAAGTATTCCAATTTTTAAATTTTATTAAAAAGAAAATTGTTAGTATTCTATTTTTACATAAACAGCCGCCAATTTTTTCTGTTATTTCTTTTCTGTAATGATGCGGTGATTATTTTATTTTTTTTTTTCGTTTGCCTCTTTTTCTATTTTTTTTCCTTACTTATTTTTTATCCATATAAGTGTTACGAAAATGAATTACCAATTAAGCATTACTCTTGTCTGTATAACTGTCAAAATATTATATCTTGTTGGTGTAATTTATACAAATATTTAATTTTGTTCCTGTTTTTAGGTAACTTCTTTTCCGGATTCGCCCTCGCATCAATAGGTTGAAAAAGTTTACCAACATTTTCTAAATTAGTCTGTGCTACGAATGTGTATATATATATATGTATATGTCTGTGTTAGCTATTGTGTTTTGTTATCCCGTCCGCGAATTATGTAATTGCTTATCCTTCAAGAAAGCAATGTAGACTATTTCTTTAATTATCGATCAATCTGTTAATTTTACCAGTTTATATGAAAACATCCAGCCCACATTAAAACACTCGGCAAAGAAGGTAAAATTTAGTAAGCATAAAGAAAAGAATAAAATATCCATGGCAGGAAATTCAGACTCAGGGTATCAAACCCACATTAAAACACTCGGCAAAGAAGGTAAAATCCAGTAAGCATTAAGAAAACAATAAAATATCCTTGGTAGGAAATTCAAACTCAGGGTATTAAACCTACATTAAAACACTCGGTAAAGAAGGTAAAATTCGTTTAGCATTAAGAAAAGAATAAAATATCTATGGCAGGAACTCAGGGTATTCTAGAAGATGATTTTAACCAATCATAATTAAATGTTGATTATTATCTGTGTTCCAAAACATTAGATGATAAAACAAATTAGCTTTTCCTTTGTATTATAAGTATATAAAATGTATCTACCGTTCGATTATTATGAGCGTTTATGGAGAAGTAATTGTATTTTTGAACAATCACTTGAAGTATCAATTTCTCTCTGGAAATGAATCAGGAGCCCATACCTTTAATTAATGCCTTTTCTAAATTAAAGAACATTCATATATAGTTAAAGAAAACAATGGTATTACTCATTAGCGCTCTCTTTAAAATAATTTGAGTATAACTGGTTAATTTGGGAAATTATAAATTTATAATTTATAAATTAATGCTTGTTTAATGTTTTGAAGGGCACTAACGGCCTTGCCCGTATACAGGGTAATTTGGAGTCAAAACATGGCCCCGAGGAATTCTCTTCATTGGCCCACACCCATTTCCGTTAAGAAAACTAGATTCATAAAATAAATTTCTGAATAAAGCAAATGGTGCATTGAATCCCCTCGAGGCTTATGGACTGTATCCCCCCCCTTATAATGGTCCTGGCTGTATACTTGACGCCACTAATCTATAATCGTCATTGGATTTAAGTGCTGAATTTTTGGATAAGGCATGTATTTAACATCACAATGTAGAACGGATTTGGGTTTGATTTAAGATGCTAATATAAATTATTTTTGTAAAGTTAGGCCTGCTGCTGTTTCCGACACCAGCGACTACGACTCCATAGTAGAGAGTGTTTATAAGTAGGCCAGAAGTCAAGTTATGCTACTAACGCTGTTTTTAAGTTGTGTGGGCTGGATGCCGTCTGCATAACAACGTTCAAATTTTATGATCCCCGGTTCAACTTAAGATTTCGCAGGAAGTATCCACGATACCTCTTTTCTATATATTTATTAGGAGGAATTCCAAAGTTATTTAATGGATATTAACCAACAGAATAATTTTTTAAGTTGTTCCAAACAGTGGAGTCATTTTACGAAAATTAGAGGGGGTGGGGCAAAATATATATTTCAAACTCTAGGAAGGCAGTTTTTTTTATATGAAAGTACAAAAAAAAGACATTTTTCGGTAAAAATACCTAAAGGAGAAGGTATTTATCAAACATACAAGGTGAAGGGAACCTAAATTCCAGGGTAGGCCCCCTCCCGACAGTTGACACCACTGGTCCAGTAAAATAGAGGAGAAGTATCGTGATATAACTTCAGTAACATAAGTTGAATAATTATCTGAAGGCATAGTTGTGTAGTGTGGGTTAATAGAAAAAAAAAACTCATTTGCTACCCTTTGCTTTGTTTAAAAGTTAAATAGTTCAGTTTTTCCTCTTGTTTGAATTTTAAAAGTTATTTTAGTTTAGTTTATCTGGCTTCAAACCAACCCAGTAAAATTGCCGAGCTGTCTGCTCGAAAATACTACTTGGAAAATTACTTTTGTGAAAGCGACCAACTTTTTTTTTCTTTTAGAAATCGACATGTAAATAATAAAGAAAAACCCGTGTAATTCTCTTGATTAATACGTCCTAAAAATTTACTGAAAACACAAAAAAATCTTTTTCTGAAATTTTGGTCTTATTCTGTTTTTAATTACTTTCAGAATATCCCCCCCCCCCCCCCTCCTGGTAGTTACCTTTTAATAAGTATATCTGCTCTTGAATATCATTTTGCTTAACGGTCATTCAGAAAAAAAAAGTGTTGGCCTCTTGAGTCTAGAAGAGAATATATAGAGTCAAAAAATAATGTTTGCCCTACAGTTTTTCAAGGGCTGGCTTCTAAAGTGTCGTCCTTTCTTTTTGTTTGATTTTTCTTAGAAAGTGACAATTCAGCTTTCACAAAAAAATTTAATGAATCAAAGTTCATTTACGATTTCCTGAAATGGATCTATCCTGTTGTGAATCACCAGGAAAAGTGAGGGTTTTTCAGACTAGAAAAACTTGAAATTGTTAATTGTACCCGAAATTTCCAAGGAAAAATGGCTGGAAAATGGATTTAATAGCAGATCTATGTCTTTTAAAACTTTGTCGGCTTTTATTTAATCAAGAGGTTTCCGAAGATGTTACAGTAACTAGAGAATGAATTCCAATCCGAAATTGGCATTACTGATATAGCTCTTTAGGCCCTAGTTATCCCCGAAAATAATTAAGTTATCTCCAAATTTATGACCGAACTTTGTCTTTTCCCCCTCAAAACAATACTTTTCCAAGTGTATTATTGAGCAGTTTTTTACATAGTGTTTTTTCTAATTTTTGTCTTCGCATTTCATGCGAAGGATTATTATATCGTCAGACATAGAAAAGTTTTGTTTATTTTTTTTTTTTTTTTATTTGCGAAATCATTTTTAGATAAATAGGAAAGATCTCAGAGCAGTATTAAGTAGAATGTGACGGGGTAGTTTCGAATTAAGAGTTGGTAATAAGATTCTATTATCACATCATTCCTATTTTTCATGGAGTAATAACTAACAATTAATGAAAAAATAACTTTAATATTTAACACAGAAGTTCTCAACCAGGGTGTTGTCTTGAATTCATAAGTTCCGAAATAATGTTTAGCATACCAACGTTGTTCACTTTTTTCTAGAAAAAAAAAATCGTTGATTTGTTAAGAAGTAAAATTTGATGTACTATGTAGTTTCCATTAAGACGAGAATGACACTCAAGCCTTTATTGGGGTTTTTAAGAAAAGCAGAAAGAGTGTATAGAGCATAGCCGTATCCATGGGGGGGTTACTTGGTCTGACCCCTTCCAAAAAATTTTTGTCTGAGTCGTTAAACAGTAGCAAAATACATATAAACAAAGTTTTGTTGCTTTTGTGGAGACCCCACGATTAAACTTTAAAGGTAAAAAAAAGTTCCCAACCCATGGAAACCCAAAACCTATACTCTTAAGGAATAATGTTCTTAGGTTTTTCCCCGTGGTTTTGCAGAAATAAATTGAAAAAAAATTCAGTTTATAAGTTAGAGCTAGTAAATGAGGATTGTCATTTCCCCAAAAACTGACGGGATGGAGGGGGGGGTCAAATTTACATGATAAGGCTTGAAAATGGACAGTTTCTTGTTACTATAATTTTTAGTCGCTTAAAGAGAGCTTAGTGTTCCAAATATCGTCGATGTTAAACAACAGATTTTCTACAACAATTCTGTGTTGTTTTTTTTTATTAACAAAATATAACAAGATATTATTCAAAAATCTTGAAGATTGACTGCGTTATTTAAAGACCATTATCTCTTTGAATAAGAGCTCAATAAATCATATAAGAGCTTTTTAGCTCTTTTTTGGGTCTCGTGACACAAAATACAGATATAAGGTAATATTTAATGAAAAATCAAAAATGCAGCCTTTATGCTATGACCTCTATGAAAAATGGTTGAGAATTGCTGAACTAACTTATGACACATAGTTTCAATATTTGCAGTCAGGTCAACCCCATGCCTTTTCTTTAAAGTGTTGTCGAAATGCTGGTTGTCAAATTTTACTCGTATGTCGAAAAAATGTATCAATCAAATTAATTGAATTTCTGTAAGTGTAAATAGTCACTGTGAAGATACAACTTATTAGTAAAAATAAATTTGGTCAATTTTATGTATTTGACCTAGTGAAAGTATTTTGAGGATGATCATTTAATATTTGGTCATGGTCATTTCAACTAGGGTATCAACTCTTGTATTTTTACAGTATTCGTCTTTATACTAGGAACAAACGAGTATCTTAGACGTTTTACGAAAAAAAACTTGACTTAAAGAAAACGTTTATTGAGAATCTTAATATCTTAAAATATTCGTTTCGACTTTTTTAAATTTTGTGTTCTGATTCGGTGTCATTCTCGATTTGGCAATGAACTTGATTGAGTCAAGTGAAAAAGTGTTTAGGAAGAATTAAACATTTTCGTGGTAAACGAGTATCTTAGACGTTTTACGAAAAAAAACTTGACTAAAAGAAACTGTTTGTTGAGAATCTTTATATCTTAAAAAATTCGGTTTGACTTTTTAAATTTTATGGTCTGATTCGGTATTATTCTCGATTTGGCAATGAACTTGATTGAGTCAAGTTAAAAGTGTTTAGGAAGAATTAAACATTTTCCTGGTAAAGTTAAATTCGCAATAAAATTTAGCTAATGCCAAGATTTGTCTGGGGCCAGACCTATTCATTAAAAGATTTAGTTAAATTCAAGCTAAATTCCAGCACAAAACTTCCATTTATCCTAACTTTTTTGGAACTAAGCCCAACCAATCAGAGAGCTTCATTATCAATCCTTAGCTGTATAGAATCACGACAAGTGCATTGAAATTTAACTGTATGGTGAACATTTGTATGTTAACTAGCCTTGACTAGCCAAATAGATGAATCTTATGGACGGGTCTAACAAGGGTCGTATCCAGGGGTAGGAGTATCCTGTATCGCCCCCTCCCCGAAATTTATGTCTGACTTGTCCAAAAGTAACAAAAATGCACGCAATTTTTGTGTTATGTTTTTAATGTCTTTGTACCCCCCCCCCCTCACCGAACAAAAAATTCTGAATACGTCACTGGGTCTAACTTTATTCAAAATCTGGCTTTAGCCAAATTTCGGTTTCTGGTAACTTTCAGCGCTAGCTAAATGTCAAGGAGAATAAGATTTAAATCAATGTCAATCATAATTATTCTGTAGAACATTATAAGGGTTGCCAGTTTTTATCCCGTAAGACGTGAAAGATAGTATACTTCTGTTGATAGACTTTTTTATGAAAGTAGTTTTTTTCTATTGCTGAGCTCTGAGCTCAACTTTGAAGAGTCACGTTTACTTATTGAAATACTGTTAAATCTCGTGAATAGGTCGAATTTAATCTGGAGGATTTTCTTGTTTATATGCTTTGGTTGAAGATTTTATTACTAATAATTGAATTTCTTGCTACTGAAGGGTCAACAGCTGGAAAACAAATGGTCAAACGTCTAACCCAGGTTCGGGAGGCCCTCCCCTATCAGAGGCCGGGAACTTCCTTATGAGCTCTGACCTAACATTTGTCAACACTTCTTTCTATTCTTAAACTAAAAGGTCAGTTTAACTCCTGTCTTCTAACTCTGACTTCCTATCTATTCTCTTTTTCTTCTTTTTTTCTTCCATTGTAGAAATTTTGGACTTCATAAATTAGGGGTTCATGGTTTTTTTTTTCGGACTGCCAATAACCGAACTGTGTCCAGTTATGTTTCAATGGGTAAAAATGTTCAGGTAGAAACGAACAGAAAACAAATGTTAGTGCTAATTTATTATTCAGTCCATTTGCTAGACTGTTTTTGGTACAATGTTTTGCTTTAACAATTTAAGATATTGGAAATCAATCTGCCGAATCGTTATTTAAATATATAAGTTTTTTTAAATAAGGAGTACTGATTTAATCGGGACATGACTATTCCCAAGAGATTAAGCACGCACAGTATTAAAAAAAGTACCCTACTTCTGCAGGATCAATTTCATTTATTAAAGAAAAAATAAATTCTCATATAGCGCATATCTTCGTTGAAAAATATTTTATAAGAGTAAAAACTTTTCTAAGATGACTTCAACGAATTACTGCAAAACGATAGAAATGAACCTGTTTTCTTTTTTCAGTGAAGGTACCTCCCCCTCAAAATAAGTTTTTCTTTGAAAACTGGGGAATCAGGGGAGTGGATTATTTTTATCTTTTTGATATTTTTGTTATTTATACTATGCTGAACTTTTTGTTTTTTGATTCAAAACAGTCATTGATTCAATTCAATCAATGAATTATTTAATTTCATTCCAGAAATAGCCTTTTATGAGAGCCTTTCAAAGATTGCGTAACTGCTAGTTTTCTTAAAAATTTTGCTGGGAGTAAAATTAAATCTATCGTTATATTAAACAAACAAAAACTTGTTTCTTTCGGGCACTTCATATCCCTCCTCTGATCCAAGGTTTTTATCTGGCTCTTCTAAAATTCTTCTTTACTGAATGTAACTTCTTCCTTCCTAGTAGTCACGTATTAACCTTCATCTTTAATTATTAATTTTTTGTTGGATTAAAGAAAAATCTCTAACTATAGTTAAAGAATGGCTAACATTTAATAAACATTTATTTAACCGTGTAACGTAATTTATACCTTTGTTTCTTTTTCTCTTTTTTTGATTATGCTTTTTACGGTGCTTTAAGAATTTCAACAGCTTTATATTTAACCTCAAATTTTTTCTATTCTCCCAATGTGTATTTTATTAGTTTTTTTTCTTTTTTTTATCGGATTTTAAGTTTATTTCTTTGTTCGGACCTTTTTTAAAAATGATATTTTAATTTTTGTTGTTGTTTTTTTTTGCTCTAGGTGTAGGTTTTATGAGTCTCATTCTTTTGAAAATGAGCATGGATGTTAGTGTTTATGCAAAATAAATGTTTTTTTTTCTGAAGTCATTATATTTGCGTTTTGAGTTTTATTGTAAATTGATTTTGTTGAAGTTAAATAAATTTTTGCTCAGAAGATACTCTAACGATTATTCTACCCTATTAAAAACGACAATTAGAATAAATTTACATGATAATGAAGGAACCATTAGAATAGCTAATTATGCAGTTTTGATTTGCTTTGTGTGATTTCGAAGAATTTTGTGTGTTTGAGCTGTAACTAAGTTTTAATTAAGCGTAGAAAGTAGAAATCATCTTCTTGTCCATCTTTTGCTAACACTCACCTTATTGTTTATCTGGGCCAATATTTCAAAGGTGAAGCTAACTGAAATTTTTGAATGGAATGAAGTAAAATGAATGAGTATTGTTGGCTAGATCCGTGTCAATATTTCAAAGGAGAATCTAAACGAAATGATTGAAAAAAAAAGAAATCGAGAAAGAAATAAAAAAAAAATTGTGGAAATTAAGAATTTTATCGACAAGGGTGCCGACGTCTGGTTGGTAAATGTTTATCTGCTTCATTGATATTTCGAAAATTTTGAAAATCAGAAGAGAGAGAGAAAAAAAGGTAAACCGTAAAAATCATGCAGTTAGTTGATGATGTTTCGGAAAAAAAAAACGAACAAAAGAAGCAGGAACATTTCAGCTATAAGAAACAGAAATTTAATACCTGCAACGAGGGACACTTATTTATTTTCGAATTTTTTTGTTTATAATTATTATAATTCAATATCATAGTTATAGTATTATAATTATGATGTTATAATTGAACAATTCGATATTATAATTCAATATTGAGGCATTAATATCTTTGATAAAATACAGAGGGGAAGAAGTTTTAAAAAAGATACCCTCTAGTTTATTGATTACCATTTGTTGTATAGTATATTTCTAGATAGTGTATACTTGCTGTACTAATAGGTGTTGTTATTTTGCTTGACCCTAATGCTTAATAATATTGATAATTAAATACTCATCATTCAAAATATCCTTGTAAATTTTTTAAAACTTTATGCTCAGATTAAAAAATAAATATACCACTAACAGTTCAAACCCAGATTTGCAAAAAAATAAATAAAAAAAAGTGTTTTGTACCTTAAGATTCATAACTAAATAAGATGGCTATGGTGTATAGCTAATAAGATTTATCCTGACATAGAGTATAAAATGATAATTTTTTAAAAGTAAAAAAAAAATTAAACAGTGGTATTTTGTTTCTTTTTAGTGAAAATATCAAGGGTAGGGTGATATTTCGTTAGTCCAGACGCGTTTCTTTTGGCTACCCAATTTAATAATGGATTTAAACTTAACTAAACCCAATATACTTAGGAGAATGTATTTATGAAATTATATTCATTGAAAATTTACCCCTCCCCCCTCTCGTTCACACACAGCTCGATTTGTGTCAAATTGTGTGGCTCCCATGTGTGTTATAAAGCCTTTCTATATACATATTGCACGTTCATTATTAACTTTCCAAAAAGTCAAGCTTTAAGTATAGGCTGAAAAGTAATAGTGGTAAGAACCATAATTTCAGTAAAACTCTTATTATTTATTGTACTTCCTGTATGTCTTGGAAAGTTAGAGAAAAACTGATGTTGCATCTGGACTAACGAATGAATAAAATTTTTTAACTTTGACTGCTTCTGATGTTTTTTCTTTTTCTTTGCCTTTTACTGGAAAATAAGTACTAACCTGCGTTTTCCCTTCTTTTTCATACCTTGCTGACTACTCAAAATAGCTTGATGGTAGAGTCGACACTAACAAAACCACATCTGCCAAGGGGGAAGCCGACCAATAACAGCACGACTCTGGAGTCACGTGACTAACACACGACTGCAGTGGTGGTATGTTTGTTGTGGACGCTTCTTCAGCTTAACAATAACCTCTTTATTTATCTGTGACTTAGTGTGACAATCAAGTGCCAAATTATTATTATATATTTTTTATATAGCGATTATTCGAGTTAGCTTTGGCTTCCAATCTGGTGATTATCTTTTTTGCTATGATTTACGTTGAAATGTTAAATTGATAGTTAGAAGGTTCAATATTGAAGTGAATCAAGCCCAGGAAAATGAAAAGCTCTTGAGATGTAGCCTTCAGTTGATAACTGACTAGAATCGCTTGTTTTAAATTATAGTTTTGTCCAAAGTACCTACGCAGAAATGTTTCCTAGGTGCACACCAACCCCTCCCCCCTCATTTGAAACTAGTGAATTATATAAAATTACATGGAAAATTATAACATTTACTGATATAGTGGGGATGGGGCTATTCTTCGGAATATAATCTTCTTCCTCCTTTTTTCAGACAAATTTGCGATGAGATCTGTAATACACCTCCGGCAAAATCTGAGACCATTAAATAAACCAAGTCAATTCTATTTGATTCTCTGCGGGTCTTAGAGGGTAATAAGCCTTTAATTAAAGAAACCTCCGTAATATGATATCTTAGTGTGTAAATTAGAACTTAGTCGATGATTCCGACAAAATAAATGGAATTTCAGTTATAGAGGACATTATCATATGGTCGCATATTTGATTGCTCTGCTTGGGAATTGACGATTGAGGGTTCGATCCCGTTGCGGTAAGGTTGAGTGACAGGTTTACTATTTGTCCCTGCCCACCAACTGAGATGTCAATTGGACACCCTATGCGCCAACAATGTCACCCCATGTGCCAACAATGGCTCTGGTGGATCTTTTTTCCTTTTTCGTAGTAGGCATTGTCACTAGGCTAATAGAAAAATATGGACTTGGTTCACTTTAACAAAAAAAAAAAATTCATTTTATGGACGCGTATATTGAATCAAATTTATGATCTTAGTTTTGGAGGAACTTATTATGATAATGATAGGAGGACAATAGCATATTTTAAGAGCCATTAAGTGATAATGAAAAAATCTTGGACATTTTTGTGCAAATAAGAATCGCCATGTTGACAAGAAAAGCGAGCCAAATCTTCAGAGGACACGTTAGTCGGCAGCTTGTTACAAAAATAGATTGAATCTTGAATCAATGTTAGATCTGATCTTGTTTCTTTTTGTGTCTTATTATTTAGGTGACGGTTTTTCTTGCTATTGCAGTTTTTATAATTGTTGAATCACCAGTGATTTGTTTGGTCATGCTACTTAATTTGTGTACTTAGAAGTGCCAAATTGCTTTACAGCAATATTTGTTGTTGTTGTTTTTTTTTTCATTTTTAAGGATGTGTTTTTTTTTTTTTTTTTTTTTTTTTTGTCTCCTTACCTTTTGTTAACAGTTGACATCACTTGGGTAATCCAATTTCTCTGGCTTGATATTTGGCATGGCATTATATTTGTGTGCAGTTCCAGGCAATTGGACTTAGCAGAGGATTGAAACTAAAACTGGTCCTGTATCTTAAAATTTATCAAGAAACACAAAAAAACTGGGTGTAAAGATGAGATTTGTGTCGAAAAGTAAATAACGGAAAAAGTGATGCTATTAAAATACGACCTAAAATAATAATACTTTGGGATTCTTTGTTAGAAGGTTTGGCAGTAATTCCAAAAATTTGACCAGTAGCACCAAATTACAAAATAAAGGGCTAGGGGCAGATACATTGTTTAAAACCTGGGGAGGGGGAAACTAAGAGGGAGGCAAATGACCCCTTCCTTCCACGGTTGACACCATTCAGTGTGATCTGGTAACATAACATCTCTCTGATTTACATTAAAACAGATGTAAAGAATTTATATAGCACAAGAGCACATAATCATTATATCTTGCTTACAAAAATCGTATTCAAGATATGAGACTAACTAAACTTGTACAAAAAACTTGCGAACTACGAATTCTAAAAAAATTTCGCATAGAGAGCTATATCAAAGATTTGTGTTAGTCTAACTTAATTAACTTCTGAATCCTAATTCAAATCCAGTGTTTTTACAGTATGGGACATCTTTCTTCTAACTAATTTCTTTATTTAACAACAGAGTAAGGGGATTATTGGCTTTGATTTTCTCATTTATACTATTTTCTGTGCTGTTTCAACGGTTATATTAATATAAATTGGTCTTCGTTAGTATATATAAAAAAAAAAAAACGTCAAGAAGTTAAGATTATTAAAAGCGTTATATCGATGTTATCATTATTATTTTTTTTGGCACATTTTAGTTCTGTATATGTTAACTTGAACGTGTACACTGAATCTCTATACAGATCTGAGTTTTACTTTGAAGACTTCAATCCAACTTTGGAGACGAATCTCATTTTCTAAAGTACAAAACGATGAAATTCAATAACCTTTCTATAAGAATCGACCCAATTAAAAGCACGGGGAAGTTAGTGTTTAATGAATTCTAATTTTCTTCATATTTTTCTCTTGAGTTTAGTAGCGTCAAAGACCTTATATCAAGCAGACTACAAATATTAGTAGAATTTCTCGTAGAAAGAACATAAAAATCAACAGAACCCAAGAAGTGAGACTTGCTATTTGGTTAAATTTTTCCGTCGCAATCGTATGCATCCTGGTACTGGCGATAAGGTCTTATCCAAGGGGTCACTGGGCGTGACCCCACTCCCCCGGAATTTTTGTCTGACCCGTAAAAAAAGTAGCAAAAATGCATAGAAACTTGCTTTTTGTGTTTTGTAAAGTTTTTTTTTGTTACCACCACCATCCCCGAACAAAAATCCTGGATATACCCTTGGTCAGGGCATAAGGTGTGTTCTTCCCTTACAGAAGAGACGCTTAATATAGGGTTACTTGATGTATTATAAAGTATTGTGTAGCGTAAAGTATAACCAGTTTAATACCTTTTTGAACAAGACAAATCGCCTTTTGCTGCTTTGGCCATTAAACTTAAAGGTACAAATAAGGTTATGTTTCTCTCTGATAGATATGCAGGATAACCTTGGCTTTTCATAACCAAAACTGATTATATACGAAATTACAGTTTAAAGTAAATGTTTTTTTGATGAAATGCATATTTATGATTATTCCTTCAAATCATGACAAGTTTTAAGGAAGGTATGCCAAGCACGGTCTTTAGGCTTCACTGATTAACCAATCAGAGGCATTAATCGCAGCTTGTACATTTAATTCAGGACTAGGAAAAATGATGACAATGTGGTTTGATACTTGGAGAGTTGAAGCAAAATATTGAATCTGAATTAAAATATAATTCAAGGCCATAATAGAAACCGATCTATTTACTAAATGACTGCATATTGTCAAGCCCAAAATTAAGTGTCACGCTGGATTATCACACTCCAGCTTCAAAGAGCTTTCTTGAGGAGGGGGGTTATCTTCTGGTTTGATTTGGAGTATTTAGCCCTTTAGGAAATGAGGGAGAACCCTCCATAATTGGGAGAAAAAAAGATGAGGTATCTCTAACTCAGACTACCTGAAATAACTTTACGAATTGATCCCCAATATTTAGTAATACAGTATATTTGTTGTTAATTTAGTAACACAATGTACTTTTCATGACTGCCTGTTCTGCTAGACACTGATCCTGTTTTATGCATTTTCGTTTTTTAAGATTAATGACTAGTTAACTGACTAGCATAGTCAGCTGAACTTTCCATCCAATATTCACGACTAACAGAAAGCCGCCAGTCGACATTCATGAGAAGCCAAGAATTGGCTACCACCAAGAGGCGGATTTAAAAATGATATTCAAATTACGACACTAATGACTTAAAAGCAGTCTACAAATTCTCCGCTTTCTTTATTTTGTAAATCCTAAATGGAACCCAACAATCCCAGTGAAGGGAGATGTAGTGATTAGGCCAGTGGAAGCCTGCTGGAATGTCACTTCCACGCAATGGAAACACTTTTACTGGTTGTGAATCACCCCTTTCAAGTAATTGAAAGAAGCTGTTCTCACGAAAAGTTTAAAAATCTTGTTTTAGCTCTTGCAAAATTTAAGGTGTGAGATATACAATTTTGTTTCGGGTACGACAATTCCGTCTTATTATCTGTAGCCAAAAAAAGAAAGGAAAAAAGGAAACATTTTCGCCCTATTTTGCTTTCCTTGTAAGCCTTTTCAGTTGAAATGTAATGCCATAACAGATTTAACCGCTGGAAATAATCAAAAAAGATCCTGAATCTTTCATACTAATAATCTTTCAGTGGTTGGTGCCACTTTTTCTAAGCCATTTCTGTTGAGTAAGCCCACATCACTCGAATTGTTCATTCATTTAACTGTAGTGTGAAATGCTTTCTGCTAAGCATCTTATCATTGGACGAAGTTGTCGTTTTTATCAAGTTTTAATTCTATATAGGAATTGTTCTTGCTTTTGTTTCAATAAATGTGATATAAAAATTGGTTATACATTTATTTAGCAACATATTATAGGAAATGCGAAGATAAAAAATACAAAGTTTGCAATGCTTCTCAATAAAACTGTCCAATGAACACAAGCACATCCACCTATAAAAGAAGAACATTCGTTAGATTGCACTTTTTGACAACCTAAAAACCTAAACTTTATATTGAAAACAACCGAAACTTAATACTATAAAAAAGGAATCATCAACATTACACATCCGTACCTATTTATCTTCCTGTTACCATTTTACTATATGGTAATGCTAGCTTAAGATACCAATATCTTATCAATATTACCAAACACAATATGGTAGTGTTACCATACTATATGTTACCTCAAATGTGTAAAAATAAAGGTCGGATTTGAGAAGAGTTTAACGTGCTTGAATTGAATTTTATCTTATTGAATACCTTTTTATTTACAAATTTCAGCGTTCAATCAAACATTACATAGAATTGGTTTCAAATAATTAAAATCATGCTTTCTGGTATTCAGTGCATTGAATGGGTGGAACAATTTTGGGAAAATAGTCTCAGAAAGGAAAAGTAGAAACGCAGCTAAGAATATTGGTGAAAAACTTTAAACTCGGTAGAAGAAGGAGGGGGTTAAGAGGTTTCTGAGTTGTACACCTAATAACAACTTGCATTCCAGCTAATATAAGCATTAACCAGTGTTGACTGAGCTTTGTGTGTCCTTCCATTAATGTTGCGTACGATTTCTAACATTAAATTATGAAAAATTTTTCGGGTCTCATTTTTTAGGGATTGAAATTTTCAAAGAAAATCCTAGACTTTTTAAAGTTTTTGTATTAATGGTGATACTGTGGCTATTGGTTGTTAGAGATAGAGGTGGAAGTGGTCTCGGCTTGAAGTTTTGAAAGCGAGGTGTTTTGCGATGAAAGTATGAATCGTTTCTGCTAAGAAAAAATACGTAAAATTTTATTTAGCTCTCTTAAAAGGCTTTGCCAGATACTAAAATGAGTAAAATAAAAACACTAAAAATGTGTATTTTATTTCCAAATGCATTACAAACTACACATTAATTTTTTTGGTTCCTGCTACTTAAAAAGATTGGAAGTTTTCAAGACAAAATGAAAGTTTTTGGATGTTTGAAACGCTTTTTGAAAATATTTAACGACCATTTTCAATGTCATGATCGCCTATGCTATCACTTTTAGTCTCAAATCTTTTAGGTTTTCCAGCGAACAGGAAAAAAATTACTATCTAGTACACTTAAAAATAAAAAGTGTTTTTCAAAGTGTTTTCTTGTATATTTGGCAGCTTATTTCTTATTAAAATCCTGCTTTACATAATAAGGAGCAAGTAATAAAATTTATATTTTCGGGATCAGAAGAAAAAAAATTCTATTGAAATACAAACATAGGTGAAACACCGAAGTGATAGATATATATAAAAACGGATCTTTCAAAAAGGTGGTCTTGTTAGTAAGTCAACTAGCTAAAATTTTGTAGTGTTTAATCTTGAATAATTTAACGATAGCCATATCAATGCATAGCGTATATTTTTAGCTATTTAAGAATATACGAATTTCTTTTCAACTCCCATTTGGTAAGAGAATATTCGGTTTATATTCTTACATTATTTTATTCTCCTAATCATTTTTTCTTTTCTCAGTTTACTGCCAGGTAATGACAGTGCTGACTTCTGCCACAGCAATAGGTAAAGTTACACCTCCTAAAGCTCCATGACGGTATTTATTTCGCTCGTTTTCTGCGAACTTTTCACTTAAGCTTCTTATTTCATTAAATAAAAAATTTACCCCTTATGAAAATATAACAGTTCAAAATAGGGATGAAACCTTTTAATCGACAGTGAAACAAATGTAAAATTTTAACTGAATATTTCGGACACATATACAGCACGCTGCTGATGGTGGACAATGTATATGTGTCCGAAATATTCAGTTAGAATTTTATATTTGTTTCGCTGTCGATTAAAAGGTTTCATCCCTATTTTGAACTGCTATATTTTCGTCATGAAAAGGCAGTGTGGTCTTCGAAGTTAATTACCCTTTATGAGAAGAATGGGTAAGTAAGGGCATCAGAGAAAGCATTAAAGTATATAATCAGAAGATATGAAAAGGAGACCACGGATACAATCTCAGAAGATCCGAAAAATGTAGCCAGTCGACTTAATAGTAAGGTATCGTTTTAACATTGTAGTAGATAAGACCTAAGAAGCGTCAGAATCATCAGGCCCCTACAGTCCTCGGTTTTATAGATTATGAAGTCATTTGATTCAGTTGATAGAAAAGCTGTAGTGAAGGTCCTATCCTTGTATTGTAAGCCAGATATGTGTATTAAAGTGATTATTGCTATATACGAGAATAATATTGCTGTGGTTAAGATGGGTTACATCCTATCCTCGTCTATGTGTATTATTTTGATACAGTTTATCTTAAAGAACACAGTAAAGGCATTAGAGAACATGGAGTCAAATCTGAAGATATCTCCTAGACTTTGGATATACTGACGATTTAGGCATCCTAGATCGAAAATGTTAGTAAATGAATGAATTTTTGATGGTTTTGATAGTTCAAGGTACAAGAATAGGTTCTGAAAATTAATGTTAAGGGAGTAAGTAGCTTGGACTAGGATTAAATGAAGGTGAAAAGGCGATGTTAGGTAATAAGAAAATCGATCAAGTTCGATCGGGAAAACCGATCGGGTTCTACCCGGGTAGAATTATTAGTCAAGAATGTGGATACAGTATAGGTGTAAAAACTAGAATAGCAATGACGCAGGGTGTTCTTAAACATTTAAAAAATTCAGAAGAATAGGAAGAAAAGTTTGCAAACCAAGATTATAATATTGGAAAAGGTACGATTTTGACAATGGCAAAGTTTGGTTCTGAAACGTAGGCGCCTCGAAAGGCCGAGGAAGATTTGTTGAATATTTTCCAGAGGATTTGTTTAATGACTCTTGACTGACCTTATATCAAACAATAAAGTGCACAGAAAATATAGTTCGATCCTAATTTCTAGGATTATAATGAAAGAAAGTTCAGGATGGCTC
Organism: Artemia franciscana; assembly: GCF_032884065.1. Lineage (NCBI taxonomy): Eukaryota > Metazoa > Arthropoda > Branchiopoda > Anostraca > Artemiidae > Artemia > Artemia franciscana. The sequence goes on along the minus strand of NC_088863.1, from coordinate 25,620,890 downwards.
GACACGTTTTGCCGATGAAGGGGGACAGATTCCCAGATTGACTTCTTTGCAATCCATCTGGACTCAAACGAACAGAAGCTATCGTCTTCGAACACGGTTAGAAAAGGTCATAAGAAATTGTTTAAGGGAAATTAGCCTTTCCTTAGAGGGGGTAAAGATTGAAGTCTTGAATCAGTTTGGGTGGAAGTGGAGCGTGCGAAGACCTTTTGGCCTCAGGCGGCTTGGTGCTACAGGGAGTTGTTAGTAGGAACAATTACTAGTGCATTGAAATGTTTGCACTTAAATGTAAGGTAAACCATTCAAGGTATAAAGTTAACACAAAGGCTAAATTTCAGCTTCAGTTTACAAAAAAATTAGAAGTAGAGAATACAATTTTCTCTTGATACTAAAATAATAAAACCATCGAATCAATACAACTATTTGAAACCAATGATTGACTTGACTGAATAAGCAATTACTTTTTGCAAAATTTACATGTTAAGCCAATAAGTGTTCTTATTTCACTATCCATTGTAATGATCATATTTTATTTTCCTATTGTTAAACTCTTGTCGTACCCACTCGTTTTCATCATAGACATAAATGAAATCATGAGCATCATCTCTTGATGGTTATTATTTTTATATATTAGTAAATATTCTCATACTTAGCAATTCTATTATTATCTAACCACTTTTAAATTTTACGATATAATTTATGACAACGTTCCCAGCTTGAGCTTGAAGCACAACAACTGATTATATGGCCAATCGCTTATTTTGGATTTGAAGATTCAACGTTGACTGACAAGTTTGAAGTCATGAAAAGCACTCACCTTTTCTCTATTCGCTTTCTATTTCAATGGCGACACCAATTTAACTGACTACAGTCCGTTACAGCACTACTATCTAAATTCATTCACATAGTAGTATAGTTACTAGCAGCATAATAATCGCTGGTTTACCATTAATTAACATGATAAAATGCATTTATATGTAAAACTATGTAATATAGTTTCCATTAACGAAAAAAAAATATTGCTCAGGTTATTAGCAACAAAGGGTACATCTTTATTGTTGAAGTCATGTAATTGCTAATGATGGCGAAGAATGAGGCAAGGGAAGTGCTCCAAATGAACCATAAGTGATACTGATGTCATCAAGAGATAGTAAGCGCATATCACACAAGAAATGACTATTTTTTTATCTATTTAGGATCATGGTTGCAGTAGCAGGTGCAACCTAGTAAAGATCGAACTCTAGCCCACAATAACCAAAAATTTAAAAGAGGTCATTTGCAAAAAATGTCAAGTGAGGAAGAATGGCCTTTTGAAACTGAATCAGAAATGATAACAGGAATTTCAAAAAATAGGCCCCCGGCTTTATCCAGGAGGGATTACTGGATTTGACCACCACCCCCCCCCTCAAAATTTGGATTCGTAAAAACGTAAAAATAAATGCATATACAAAATTTTTAGGCGTTTTTCGAGATCGTATGTAGTCCCACCCCCCTGCCCTCGAAAAATAATGTGGGATAGGCCCTTGGTAAAGCCCTTGAAAATTATGTCGGATCAAAATGAAAGCTGTGTCATTGGGATCGCTATGGTCGAAACCCACATAAGAGAATTGCAATCTGCCAATAGTAATTTTTTTAATGAACATGCGTAGAGGGATTAAAAGGGTAGTGAAGAGATACAGGCCCATTTCCAAGTTCAGTTTTTACAATTAAAATTTCTTGTATTTTCCATATAATTTGCATATATTTTGTTTCTAAAGCTGCGCCGCAACCCCTTCGCCAAGATAAATTTCTGCGTACGGATCTGGTTGGATCGGCTTTAAAATTCATATTTGATATTCAGCGAACTTTCAATAAATACAATAGAATACCTTTCCTTCGAACAAAGGAGTTCAAAAATTCAAAAGGTGAGATTTACGCTATCGTTTAATCAATTTCATCATTTAAGAATAACCAAATAAAAAACATCAGAGAAATGAAGCAAACATTACATTGATAATCTCTCAATTGTCCCTCAAAGTACATGTCAGGAAGAAAGGTGGAAGTCACAAATTGAAAAGGACTTAACGCTCGCTCCCTTCAATAGTTGCCAAAACTATAAAAAACTAGCATAAATAATGCTATTAGATACTCATTCCTAAGTAGAGGATTGACATTTATTGGATTGTCATAGGTAAAATATTAGCAAGTACGGTCATCATTAAATTAAAAGTTTTTGCCAGTACATAATTCCAGAGAGCTTCGCCTTTTGCCATTTTATTGCATTCCTTATATGGCTGAAGGACGGTATGAATCACGTACACCAGAAAAACTATTGTTTTTTCTACTATTTATGAACCGATTACATCTAACTGTTTTTGTTAAAGGCAGTTTGGCTTTCATTGTTCATTTGCTGAGTGTTTTTAGATTAACTAAATTATGTCTATTAATTCAAAATCTCATCCTTTTCAAAAACTATTAAAAAACTACTTTATTTAAAGGACTTAACTGAATTTTTAACTGAAAAAAGGACTTAAGCCAAATTTAACAACATATAAAGGACAAACAAAAACAAATAAATAAAACTCACATTTTAATAATTTCCAATAGTAAAATATTATTTTTATATGCTGTGTTCAATTTAGTTTTACTAATTTTTTCCTGTTGATAGGGGCTCCGGATGCGGAGTCTAAATATTCAGATTACATTATTTAAAGTTTGTTGTTTTTTTCTGTTTTGTTCCACTGATCTGTCGAAACATTATACCCGTTTCTCTCTCTATATTTTCATTCACTAAAGGACTTGGCTAAGTGCCCCCTGTCGCATTTTCTAGTAGAACAGCCAATTGAACACAATTTTGGGTAAAATTTGGGCAAATTTTTGGGAACCAATGCGCATACACAGGAGATTATTTCGGCGGTGCGGCAGCGGTTGTTAAATAACAGAATAAAATCATTATAGGAAAAGTACAGGACGATAAGAAAATCAAGATTCTTAAAGGAGGGGCTTAACGTTTACATGCTTGAAGGCAGTCATTTATTCCGTTTCTCCTAGTCACAGAGAGCTGATTGGCTTATCAGAAAATTTGTCTTTGGTCGTAGCGTCTTCGTTCAGGTCAAGATTAAGGTACAATAATAATTTCTCTGAGCCCCCTCCCCCAAGAAAAAACCTTTCTTGACACGTAAAAAAGGAACACATGGCTGTAAAACCACAACAACTTAAATCTCTAGACCCTAGAAAATTTCTATGCGGTGCTAGAGCAAGAACCAAGGAAAAACTATATTTTCAGATGCCCGTACCCAGAAGGCGTTAATGACATATTCACATTTCCAAGGGAAACGGAAGATAAGATTTAAAGCAAATTGGAGGAACAGTTTTAACGGCGAAACAAATGAATAAAAATTTATGGAAAATAGATACCGCGGCGGGTAATTCAGTCTATATATAGATACTTCAGAATGATCGATGAAAGATGTTGTACCATCAAAAACTTCTATGAGCTATTGGTTCTGTACCAAAAAAGAATATATATTTTCACATGTCCGTAATCTGAAGGCGTACTTGAAATATTCATATTTTTAAAGGAAAGTGAAAATAAGGCTTGAAGCAATTCGTTGGAACAGTTTTTCGGCGGAAAATAAACAAGTAAAATTTCACAAATATTAAAAGATTGGAGCTAAGTAATATAGTAAAATTGAACTTGACTTGGTTATGTGATGAGAAAGAGTCATACGTATACCTCCCATGCATTATTATAATGTTCACACCCCCTCCCGATCACATCGCATGGATGGGGCGCATTCAATCGGAAATTCAAAGTTTTTGTACCTCTTTGGCCCACGGTGATTTTGATTGGATGGCAACCAGCCTCAACCATAGTATCGAGACAAACCTTTGAGATTCCCCATTGGGTAAAAATCGAACGGCCTAAAAATTTGACTTCAGGGTCAACATGACTCTTCAGCCCCAAAGGAAATGATTTCAAGTTAACCGTTATTCACAAATATGTTTTTGTAAAACAGGCTTCCAATTTTTGGTTGGGGGAGGAGCTCATTAAATTTTGACTCTAATCCAACAAAAGTTTCCGGCCTTATAAGTCCTTGCAGGACGAACGTATTCACGGTGGAGTAGCGATGTAAATCGACAGACTATACTTAACCAAGGTTACCAAAAAAAAAATATCTACACAAATTCGGAACATTTTGGGGGAGGGGACAGAGGTAAGACGAAAAAAAGATATATATCTAGATTATTAAAATAGCACATTGGAATGTCCCGAGAATGGTTTGTGGGGTACGATATGAAACTTCCAAAGTATTGGAGGGGAGGGGGCAAGGAGATTTCAAATTTCGTGTTTAAGAGGAGACGAAATTGTCAAAAATTCGTCTTGGGCCCGACTAACAGTTTTTGCGCCATAAGCCCCAGCAGAATCTATTCACGGTGAAGTAGTGAGTTAAATCATAATACACTATACACCTATGCATGCAGGTAATCAAAATAGCATATCTGCGATAATCCAGAAACGGTTGGGAGATCGAACTGAATCTTTCATAGAGCTGAGGGGAGGGAATTAAAATTTTGTGTTTAGTGGGAGGAGATAAAGAGAGCAAAACTATTTTGTTTTTATTTAGTCTAAACATTTTTTTTTTTTACTATAATTCCCCCTGGAGCTTACAAGTCCAAGGCTCTTTAATGAGATGCAGACTACTACTCCCTTCTTAAACCCCTACTCTTTACATTAGTATTCGCATAAGAGTTCTTCGAGAACCTTTATGATCCCTGAAAAGTGACTAGAAACTTTGGAATCGGACTATAAACTATGAAAACGACACATTTTTGAAACAATTTTTTCAACTACAAACTTTTGAAACGGAATTCAAATTTTGAAATGGACTAAAAATTTTTTTAATGGGCTGCAAATTTTGGAAACAGACTGCAAACTTTAGAATTAGACTACAAACTTTTGAACGGGAGTGCAAACTTTGGAAACGGACTGCAAACTTTGGAAACAGACTACAATCTTTGGAAACAGACTACAAATTTTGGAATCGCACTATAAGCTTTGGAAACGGACTACAAACTTTAGAATTGCATCGTAAACTTTGGAAACGGACTACACACATTTGAAACACGCTACCAGCCTCGAAAACGGACTACAAACTCTGGAAATGAATTACAAACTTCGGAAAGGACGTGAAAATTTTGGAAATGGACTACAAACGGACTTAAAGTGGAAGAAGCATTAAAATGTTGAACTAAGAAGGCGTGAAATGTAAGCCACAATTAAGAAACAGACCACAAACTTTGGAAACGAATCTGCATAAAAAAAAGATTTTCTGAAGTTTTAGTCCTTTAAGGGTGAAAGCAAGGCTAAAATTGATTCACTAAGGAAAAAAAGAGGGGAGAAAGGAGAGCCAAGACAAGACAGGCATACACCATGGGTATCCACCGCAATACTCATGTTTTTACATTTATTCGCATTACTTTTACATATGAAACTACATTTTCACCTGTTCAGAATTTCATCTGTTTTTTACATGTTCAGTACATTTGTTACGAAAAAATATAATCAAGATTCAAAATTTCCTAACGTGAGCAATCCTGTACGAATTCACGGGGAGAGATGGGGCTACCTATATAAGCTACGCGAGAAAATCGTTGAAAAACAGAAGAATAATTGATTCAAAATTAACTTATCTCCAACATTGAACCTTTATCCAAGGAAAAATACTCACCCTCCCCCTCCTCGAAGATCGGACATATGTAAACAATAAACAATAAACTCAAAATGATGCAAGGGAGTAGATTTTGAACATTTAAAGGCTAATTAATGTCAAAGAGTCTCTTAGATCCATGAAAGTTCAGTAAAAAAGTACAAGGAACTTTGGCTATTTAACAAGGGCTCAATACGAGTCCAAAACTACTAGCCCCAGTCACAATGCAGGGTTACCCAACATGCATAGAAAAATTCAAAACAAGCTTAGTTTCTCAATTTACATAAATGCTGATTTTAATTAAAGGTAGCCTAATTGGTTGTAACCTATTTTCATGTATTATAAAGTAATAAGGGCTACGTTATTAAATTTGTAATTACAAAATATAGACTTTAGACTAGTGAAATATGTTTCTCATGAAATAGGAGAAAAAAAATACAGTAAAGGCCTGGAGATGGCCTAAAGAGTTAAAGAGAGATGATTAGAGCATATTGAGACTTTTCTAAGCCGTGATCAAGTTAAAGGAAACCTTATTGATTAGGTTAATGTAAACCGAAGATAGGCAGGATCCATACAAGAGGGTATTCGAGGCACTTGTATAGGAGTGCCGTTATTGACCTCAAAGTAACGACAATCCCTTAGTATTCTGCAGGGTTAATTTGAAGCTGAAATACAGGAAGGGTATGGCATTGGTAGACTTGTGACGAGAATTTGAGAAACTTTCCAGCAACCGTTGAAAATTAAACTAGAGAGTCTAAATTTGACAGTATAGAAGATGGATGGAAAATAGTCAATGAAGTAGTAGATGAAAGAAAAGTTACAAGACGAAATTATATAGAAAAGAATAAAAGAGTTTTCGACTCTTTGGAAGAGGGAACATTCATTTTGCGCAAAAGGATTTGAGACGGTACTAAATCATTAAAACATAACAAGGCCCAGGTGCTGACAGTGTGGTAAATGAACCTTTCAAATATGGTGGTTGTGAAGTTAGAGACGAATTACTGAAAATTATGAATATGATTTTTGAAAACAGGAAGTGCCTAGTGATTTTAGAAAAAACTTTAAATTAAACCCCTCTACAAGAAAGGTGATAAGAGTGAGTGAGGTAATTATTGAGGGAGGTAGCTTGGTTCCCATAGGAAACAAATTACTTAGTATGAGGATACTTTTCAGACTTGAAATACCGTAGATAAAGTTTTAAGAGACGAACAGTATGGTTTTAGTTAGGAGCGAGGATGTGTCGACCAAACTTTTACTCTTAAATCAATAATCGAGAAGTGTCTGAGTCATCAGACCTCTTTAGTCCATAGCTTTAGAGATTTTGGACGAGCGTTTGATTCAGCCGAAGAGCTTTAGTAAAGGTATATCATAAGGTATATATAAAGGTATATCATATAAATCCAATAAAAAGACTAGTGTTATGTGATTAGTGCAAAAGAATAACGTTTTATTGGGAGTTAAAACGCTGTCGCGTTCTACCCCGTTTATATGGATCATTTTGAAGGACTCTGTTCCAAGGAACGCAGAAAAGGCTGAGGGAGAGTATGGAATCAAATCGGAAATTAAAACTCTCACAGGATTAGATTATGCCTATGATTTGAGTCTACTAGATGAAGTAGCAAAATCAATGTATTTTTCGAGGCTTTGAGAGTTCAGGGCAAAGAATATGGGTAACATATAAGAGTGGAAACTGGGGCTAATGTCGACAAAAAGAACTATTAGCGCCATCTAGTGTATGGCGACAATGGGGATTTTTTAAAGTTCTGTAATAGTTTTTATGTCAGGAACTGAGATCAGGCACTAATTACTACGCTAATTTTGCCAATTACAATAATTAAATTAATTATCCTTGTTGACACACTGAAAAAATTGCCAAATTTCGCCAAATGGTAGATGGCACTAACAGTTTTTGATTGTAGACATTAGCGCCAGTTTGGACTCTTAGAAGTTACCTATACTTTTTTTCCAGGGCGCAAGAATGGGTCTGAAGATTTGTGTTAAAAATAACAAAAGAAAACATCTTCTTTTTACTGAAATTAAGGAGCAACATTAAAACTCAAAACGAACAGAAATTATTCTATACATGAGGGGGGAGCACCCATCATATACAGAATATTTTCCGTTCGCTTTAAGTTTTAATGTTGCTCCATAATTTCAGTTGATTTTTTTATATATTTAATTTCTGCTTGTTTCTCAAAGCATGCCTGCAAATCCCGCTCCCCCCATGAGAATCCTCCCCCTCCCCACCACGGAAAGTTCCTCCCGCGTAAAATCACCCGGTCAATTCCATCCTTCCTGAAAATTCCTCCCAGAAAATTTCTTGTTGACAATTTCTTCTCGATAGTTCTTCTTAGTTTCAATTAAAAAACTTCCATTTCTGATCGTTTTTCAAATCAAGCCAGAAATCCCCCCCCCCGTCCGTCCAATTTTTACCCTAGAAATTCTCCTCTGTGCAAATTTTTCCCTAGAAACATCCTCCCCTCCAAATTTTCCCCTAGAAATCCGCCTCCCCATGAAATAATTTCACAATGGAGAATTTCTCCTGCAGAAAATTTCCCTCTCTCATGAAAAAATCCTACAGAAAATTCCAACCCCGCTGAAAATTTCCCCGTAGAATTCCCTTGAGACATCTCCACATGTAAAATTGATTTCACCCCCCCCCCAGAAACTTCCCTACCCAAGGAAAATTCTCACTGTGGAAAATCCCCACCGAAGCAGAAAATCCCCCCCTCTCCGGGAAAAATATCCTTACATTTCCCAATTACAAATGCTATACGTCAACTATGGATAAATTTCGTAGCTTGCAGCCTTTTGCCCAGGGGCTGGGGGGGTCATACGCAAAAGGCATAGTTATTGGACTTTTCAACTATTCTAACTAAATTACTATCTAAAAACTTTTATTCAACGACTTTGGGCAAAAAAGGGGCCTGAGAGGGGGGCTAGTAGCCCCTCAATCTCATTGATCACTTAAAAAGGGTACAAGACCTTTTAACTTCGGCTAGACTGAGCCTTCTTGACATGTTGAATTTCATGGTGCGATTTTTATTAAGATTCCTTGACTTCTTTAAGGGGGAGGGGATTCCCCTTTTTAGAAAATCAGGTAAATTTTCTTAGACCTGTATTTTTTGATCGGTAACAGTATTAATGAATCTTATAAATTTGGAATCTGCACAAGAAGCTAATTCTTTTGACTCATCTATTGATATCAAAATTCTGTTTTTTGGAGTTCCGATTATTATTGAGCAGAGTCACTCCTTACTTACTGCTCATTAGAACAAACTTTTTTGAATAAGTTCCTGAGACTGAGAATAAATGAAGGTGAAGCGGTTATGTTGAGTAAAGAGAAGATCGATAAATTGGATAGCTTCAGTTTCCTAGGTAGTATTATTATTAAATATTAAAAGTTTATGCAACGCTGACGTTAAAAATAGAATACACAAGGCTCAGGGTGTTTTTCACAGTTGAAAAAGTTTGGAAGAATAGGAAGATTCGTCTGCGAAGATTAGAATACTGGAAGCTATACTGATAACAATGGTCAAGTATTGTTCAGAAACGCGGGCGTAAACGAAAGACGGAGGAGAATTTGGTAGATGTTTTCCAGAGGAATTATCTACAGTTTCTTTTGGGTTAGGTTAGGTTGCCGTCCAGTCACTTTTCACTAAGAAAAGGGCCAAAAGCCCTTGCAATTTTCAGCTGAAAATTGTTTATGACAGCAAATGGCCATCTCAAAATTTCTATCAGATGCATTATAGGAAATACGAGGTCTTCAGGGGTTTGGTTTATCCACCCTCAGATTGCTCTGAATCTCAAAAAGGGCACTAAAACTTCCGATTACCAATCCAATGAGCTCCCTCCAAAGTTTATACGATCGCCCTTTCTATATATACCTTATATGCCCGCTGGGCATAAGTTACCTTGCCCTGAGAGCTGGGTCATCTCGAAGACATAATTTCCGGTCCTTTCAATTACGTTGAACAAAAGACTGAACTAACCCACCTGACTGCCCGCATTTGAAACAATAAGCTATACGAAAAATGTGGTCCTATCCCACTTCCTAGGACAACTATGAATAAAACGTGTCACAATTTCTGATCAGTGACTTTTCTTTGTGAAACATAAGTGTTTTGAACTTTAGGAAAATTGCCATGTGGAGATTGCAATTTTTTGCAAAAATGGCCATTTTAGAAGTTGCCATGTTAATTGAAGATCCTGTTACCTGCTCTTTGTTCAAACATAATCGAAGTGAATAATCATATTCACTCTTAGTTATTATACCAAGACCCTTTAAACAAAATTCACATCAATTCAGATAGTTTTCATTTTTTTTTTTCGGTAAAAAAGCTACAGTAATGTATAAGGCGTTACATTACAAAATATAAATATGACAAGATAATCGAACAAAACTGGAGGCTATAGTTACGGTAAAGTTTTTGACTGTTATATTATTGAGTTTTTTTATTGATTATTTACGCTACAGGGACATGGGACAACTATTTTGATATCAAAAGTTTGATATTATAACTATGTCTAGGAATAATAAAAGTGGACAAATGCAACAACAGAACTAAGCCTCTTTAGAGTCAACTAAAATACGGGATAGCAGATTAATAAACTGACAGAGTACAAAACGTCAACAAACTGCCTGGAACACCTTTTAAATCACCATACCTGAAATTGCACATCAGTAAAGAGAAGTATTAACCTTTAAAATTATATTCAGCCTTCTCCAGAAAGTTTCTTTGAAGTTAACGCCCTCGTGTTGACAAAACCTTGCTTTGTTTTTCCGAAAGAATTTGGTCCAGATGACGTTGGTGTATCACGACCAATATTTCGCATCCTCATGCGCGCTTCTGCTGGCATTTCTTCTTCTTCATCGGAATCATCATTAAATACAGACTTAATTGGCATCGGTGGCTTCTTTGGACCAATAACTGGTTTAGCCTAATAACAAAAATATTCAGTTTAAACAACAAAGCCTTCGAACCAATAACCGGTTTAGCAGCCTAATAGCAAAAATATTCAGTTTAAACAACAACGCCTCTGTTTTCTCAACGTGAATTTCACTTGATCTTGATTCGTTTATCACAAACCATATCAGAAAAACCCGAACTATAGTTGAGCTCCGGGGAAAAGATTTAAATCATCTAGTATTTCATTATAATACTAAGAAAAAAAATATCAAAATTGTTTTAGCATTACAATGAGGTTGAAAATGATTGCAAATAGAAAGACTTCCAAGCAGGCTTTTTGTACACTGTAAATTTTTGACTTTTGCATTTGTCCTACTTCCCTGCTGATATTAACATTGTTGCTATTAATAAGAGTCTTAATCTTAGCATAAAAGCATTCATCTGGGTCTCTGCCTCCTCTACATCCATCAAAATATCAAGATTTTCTCTACATTGTCCAACATTTTTCGAATAATTTATCTGTTTCTTTTTATTCCTGTTTTCCCTCGGACGAGGGATGGTAATAAAAAATATTTGACTAAAAAATTCACTGATTTCCAATGGTTTGCTCACTTAGCTCTGTCATAAACACAGCTTTTGAAGTTAGACTGCACATGTTGAAAGAAAATAAAAAAGGAATAATATTACAACAGAAGCATCCAGAGAAAATGATGACAAAAATTTTGAAATTTATCTTTGAAATCAGAAATGAAAGTCAAATGTTTATTTTACATTTAAAAATAAATTCAATTTTTTTTTTAGTAAAGAAAAAATTACTTTGTCTCGTGTGTTAGTAGGGAAACAGGGAGGGTTCAATATACACAAAACCCTTGACCAAAGAAACTATAGACTGATATCTGTTTTACTCATCATTTCCCATGTTTCAGAGAAGTGTTCTAGTGTTAGAATGATGAGTTTTTTGGAGGATCATAATTTACTGGTAGAGACAAAATTTGGATTCCCTAGAAAAAGGACAATGGAACAGGTGATTTGACAACTATTATTAATGATGTATTAGATAAAGGTCTTAAAGTAGGTGCTGAATTTTTAGACCTGATGAAAGCTTTCGACACTGTGGATCATAAACTTCTACTTCAGAAACGTGAGGTATATGGTTCAAGGCGAAAATCTTTAACAGTATGTCTAACTAAATGATTCTTCTTCAGAAAAAAAGAGTATTGAAATAGGTGTTCCGCAAGATTCAGTTTTTGATCCTATATTATTTTTTGATGTTTATCAATGATCTACCAAATTGTCTACACAATTTTTGCTAAAGAATAAATGAACTAATGGTAAATCAGAGCTCTAAAATCAAAAATCAAAACTAAATCAAAGCTCTAAAATCCAAAAACTAAAATCAAAGCTCTGCTAATAAGTAAATATTAATTTGTGAGTAGCTCCCAGCCCTTCAGCTATCGGATAAACAAAAACAATAACTTTAATAAATGTTTTTTTGAATTTATTTTTTGGTGTGAGATAGAGTGAGAATGTGACGACATCAGTTTCTTCTGGGTTTGTTTGTTTATACTGTTTGTATTGTCGCCCGGCTTTCGAGCCAGTCTCCCTGCCGGGATGTTATGTGAATAATTTTAAATATATATAGTTAAAGAATAATAAAGAACTTTAAACATTTTCACTTTTTGCTGATGACACAACAGCGATTCGCACAGCTAAGACAGCAGAGCTGCTGCAGATTTCCATGAAGGAATCAGCTAATAAAATTGCAGCACGGCTGAGGATAAATAAACTAAGGATTAACAGGGCTAAGTCTAACTTTATTATTTTCTATGGGTCAAGGAATTAGATATGTCCAATGGGGTTATAAACCAGATTGCGTCTTTGAAATACTTTAGGATTGGTAAAATCTTTTTACCTTTTTAAGAAACGCTGCTGTGAATTTTGCAAAAAGCTCAGATGATAAATACACGATTCTGAGTTCTGCAAGCATATTTTTCCTTTTTAGGTAAGTTACTGTCTTGACCCACTTCACTGATGACGCCTTATTCTTTAAATATTCCTTTGATGGCACGTAACGAAAAAAATACTGCAAGAGTACCAGCCACTGATCAATCGCTCAGCAAACAGCAGGAACACCAACGTCAGCCCCCTTGTTGAAACGTACTGAATGAAATTATTGTTTCTCTCAGCATGCATTGTAGCATTATTTCTCTCAAATCTTCTGTTTTTTGTCATCAGTTATCACGTACATACCTTTATTTATACTCTTCAAAATCCCGGCTGGTAGCTTACCAAAGAATATAGCTTCAAAGACATCAATGGTTTCATCACATGAAGCTGCAGACATAGAAGCTTGTAAGGGCTTGAGTAGCCATACGATTTCTGCTGTGTATGCAGCATCTTTGTCACAAAACAGCTCAAAAACCTTACTTCCATTGCTAGCTGATGTTTCTTTGCGTTAGGACTGTTGCCTAACAGATCCACACAATCATAACTGTCACTAATTGACATGGATTGCAACCTGTTTCTTGTGCTCGTCCAACAAAGCATGCTGATTCACAGTGTAAAATATTTGCGGCAGCTGAGATTGTTCGTGCATATTTTACAGTAAAAAGAAACTCATCATTGCCAATCCGAAGCCATTTGTTTATCTTTCTGCCACTCCTGTGTTTGAAGTAGGTTCAAACACAGCAGGAAATACATTAAAATTTTCGCCATCTGAATATTCCACTCATTGTACTTTTCTCACTCAACATAACCAACACAAACACAATGCGACAAAACCAACACTCAACACAAACACATCAGGAAAACATTAAAATATTTGCCATCTCAATATTCCACTCATGGTACCCTTCTCACTCAGCACAACCAACACAAACACAACACAACCAACACTCAATGCAAACACAGCAGGAAAAACATTAAAAATTTTGCCATCTAAATATTCCACTCATGGTACTCTTCTCATTCAACACAACCGACACAAACACAACACAACCAACAGTCAACACAAACACAGCAGGAAAAACATTAAAATATTTGCCATCTCAATATTCCACTCATGGTACCCTTCTCACTCAGCACAACCAACACAAACACAACACAACCAACACTCAATGCAAACACAGCAGGAAAAACATACACAAACACAGCAGGAAAAACATTAAAATATTTGCCATCTCAATATTCCACTCATGGTACCCTTCTCACTCAGCACAACCAACACAAACACAACACAAACACAACACAACCAACACTCAATGCAAACACAGCAGGAAAAACATTAAAATTTTTGCCATCTGAATATTCCACTCATGGTACTCTTCTCACTCAACACAACCGACACAAACACAGCACAACCAACACTCAACACAAACACAGCAGAAAAAACATTAAAAATTTTGCCATCTAAATATTCCACTCATGGTACTCTCCTCACTCAATCTGCTATTAGTTTATTAACTAACATCGGGAAAAGAATACATAATTTGTACCATTGGAATACGAGTCAATTCAAACAAATTCATACTGGTATGGTTCATTTTATGAAGCTAAAGGAAATTATCCATCCTTGAATGTTGCCACAATCTGACCAATCCATCCCACCCACACTATAGGTCAATGTTCCTCTCTATGCTTGAACAGTACTATAATTTTATCTATCTATCCCACCCACAATATAGTCCAATTTTGTCCTGTTATACGCTTCCTATGTTTAGAACAGTTAATAGATACTTTGGCCACAGACGAAGTTTAAACTGTTTTGTCACTTCTTTCTGGACTGTGACAGCATAACCAAGAGACCAGTATAACCGGAATTGTGGAGAAGCTATATAATCTAAAGAGGGTCTGTCAAAAATAATATGCTTCAATTTTCAAATAAACCTTGCTCCCAAATAAGGACTTTCTGCATAAAAAGGGACTTGGAAGGGACTTCAGCCAAAAAAGGGAGTTAGGGGACTAATTCCAAGCCCTGTACTATTTTTGGACTTTTCCATCATCAGATAGAGGAATGAGCAATTCCTCTTGTGCCTACTGAAAATGTGTTGTTGTCTTATGGAAAGAAATAACATGGACCAGTTACTGACCTGGTTAACCTCACGACACAAAACATACTACAATAAAGATGTTAATACAAACTATTTCCAAAGTACTGTACTTGTACACTACTTGCCTTGTAAGGCAAGCAATTAAAATGTGTAATGCAGAATCTGTTGATTGAATACATTTAAATATTAGCCTGCATTATCCTCTCACTATGAATCTACATTTCCTGGATACACAAGCTTGCTACATATCATATCTGAAGGGATGGCTGATGAAAATCAACACTGAATTGCAGCAGTAGCTGCAATCTAGTAAAGAGCAAACCACAGTCCAATGTAACAAAAAGTAAAAAAATGTTTTTTGAAAAAAAAAACTGCCGTCAAATAAAATCACCATTTGACACTGATACAGGATTAGTAACTATTATTTTGCTTCAT
Source organism: Artemia franciscana (assembly GCF_032884065.1). NCBI lineage: Eukaryota > Metazoa > Arthropoda > Branchiopoda > Anostraca > Artemiidae > Artemia > Artemia franciscana. The sequence continues at coordinate 25,605,809 of NC_088863.1, read as the reverse complement.
CTTAAAAGTAAAAGTTTATTGCAAAAAGAAATGTACGGTAATTTCCGAAAATGGTCTGAAACCCCTCGAAAATCGCGTCAGATTGGAACTAAAATTCACTATTGGAATCAGGATGGTTGAGAACCTTGAATTGGGGAATTACAGTCTCCCACCTTGAACAGCAAGGAAATAACTTTTTTTTTCTTTGGTAGCACTGATGTGTCTCCTTTTTTTTTCCAGGGTTAGCAGGTTACCAGAAGTGTACAGATATATTTAATGGATCATTTTAAAGCTATTTCTCATATCTATGTGCTTTTTATAAATTCCACCATCTGAAAGTGCTATATGGCACTAAAATGACACTTTTGAGCCATTTTTAAGGGGTGGGCTACCATAACATCTTACAACAGATATTTAATAGCTCATATAAAAATTATTGATTATACCTACGTTATTCCTATAAATTCCAACATCTGCAAGTACCAAATGGCACTAAAAAAGGCACTTTCGATACCATATTTAAAGTGGAAAGGCTGGGACTAGTGGGCTTTCAGAATTTCTTAAAGAGATGGTTAATGGGTTATTTGACAGCTATTGATGACATCTACATGCTTTTATCAACTCTACCATCCATAAGGGCCATATAATACTAAAAACAGCACTTTCGGGGTGCTTCTTAAGTGGAAAAGCTTAAAATATAAAACGCTTCCATTGTAATATTATGGTCCAAAACCATTAACTGGGGGTTTACTGGAATCCATCCCATATACTTCCCCTTAGTAAGTTTCATAAATCATCTGCTCATCAGAAGGCTACTACAACATTACCATGGCTAGCAGGTTACCACAACATCATTGAAAGATGTCTAATGGCTCATTTGAATGCAATTAAAATTGATAGCATTCTTTTCAAGGGACCAAAATTATTGGAGGACAGCCAGCCCCCCTCCTTCTGCACCCCCTCCCCCAAAGTCGTTTGACCAAAATTTTGAGATATCCACTTTGTTCATCATAGTTCAAAATGGTATTAGTATTGCATGTATTAGTATAGGGTGTTTTTTTTTCAATCATAGTTTCGTGTCTTCAATATGATTTTTTTTTAAATTGAAAACAGGAAAAAATAAATTTAAAAAAAAAACAATTTTTCTGAACAAACAGAAACAGAAACTTGAAACAAACAGAAGTTACTACTTCATAGCCTATCTAACATACATTGGTAAAAGTAGTGCAAATAAACCAGCTGGTGATATTTCTCTATGTTTGTAGGATTAAAAAAAACTAGTGCTTTATTGAAAACACATTTGCCAAGCACAAAAACAAGAATAATGAGTTCGGAGTCAAAACTAAGTATGCAGCCTCAAAATAACAAACTAATCTATAATGCTTTTCAGAGTCCTACAAGAGCTGTGATATCAGTAACTTTCAGTATATAATCAAAACTATCTTTAAAACTTAGGCATAAAAATAAATATTATTTTAATAAGTACAAAGGTCTTATTAAATCAATCCATTATAATGGATTGATTTAACTGGTAACATCTTGTTTTCACCTAGTATTAATCAAGTTAAAGAACAAATGAACCTAAGCATGAACTCAGGAAATCTGGTTATTTCTCTCTATGAATTTGAATTTATGATACAAATTCTAAAGCAAGTCTGTGGTCCTAACAGTATCAAGATTGCTTTGCTTCAAACTTGTCTACAAAACAATCATGAAATGTCCTTCTAATCCAAAACGGCAGTCAACCATTGGAGTGAGCTCATTATGCAGAACAGATGCCCAATTAAACAAAAAAGAGACTAAGCAACAATCCAAACACGTTTTACTTTTATACTGTTAAAAGTGTCCTTAAATGGTTTGCTTTTACCATGCCAAAACTCCTATATTGTTTTGTGTTTTCTGTAAAGTGCTAGTTTTCTATAGTTCTACAAACATGGAAAATTCCACCAGCTGGTTTATTTGACAATTTTTATTGATATATATTATAAAGGCTATGAAGTTATAATTGTGTTTGCTTTAAGTTTCAACTTTATTCTTTACTTCCCTCAGAAAAACTTTGCTTTTTTAAAATAATTGTTGTCAATTGTATTAACACCCTTAACTACTGTCAATTTTAAACAGATACAATCCTATAAACTGGACCATCTAGCTGAAAAATCAATGTAATACTCAGATAAAGTCAAAACAAAATCATCCCTACACCCCCCCACACACACACAAATTGAAGTAAAGGGCTCCCAGGGAAATTTCAGAGTTGACACTTAAAAACACAACTATGTTTTTAGCCCCTTCTTCCCTTGAAAAATTCATGATATCTATTCTTAAAATTCATGAAAAACCAGGAATTAAAGGTAATTATACTGTTAGTATGTACTTACAACACTTCCTAATTTTATGGTAGTAGGCCCCAATTTTTTACCAACAACAATCGTTTGCTTCAAACTTTGGTTCTTTTGATGGTCTTTATCAGAAGATGTGGCTTCTTGAATTTTGGCTTCTACCAGCCCAATAGTGGTAGTTCTTAGCTTCTTAAAAGCGGCATCTTCAGGATCTGCTGTCTCTTTTGTGTCTTCCTCACCCTCAGACAAGCTTCTCTTCTGGGTTTGCTGGCTTTCTGACCCTGATGAGACACTATTAACGTAGATAAAGTTAAATAAAACAAAGTCAAAAATAATATCTCTTAAACTAGGGGAACCTAGAGGAGATTCAGAAGGTTGTGCTCAGAACTTTCAGGGGGAGGGTATGATTTGAAAAAAGGCCCAACATAGACAAACTACACTTAAATTATAGGAATAAAAAAAAAACTAAGTTGTGAAAACCAAAAGCTTTTCTTGAAGAGGGACATAGACTAAAACCTTATCCCTATGAATGTGCTTGGAATCGAGCCAGACTCTTGGTCAGCCCTCTTTGGAGAGACTCACACAATTAAATACCTGGACATAGTGGGGGAGAAGATAATCCTTGCTTGAAAAATAATGCCCTGCTTTGTGGCAATCTACTTTATCAGTTTGCAGGAGGATTGCTACAGGAAAAATCTCTTGTCTTTCAGAGAAGAAACATCTGGAATATCTTGGAAACCAATCAGGGTACAAAAAAACTTCATAGAAGACAAATGGTTTGTCTCTAGCTCACCAAAATATGTTTGTCTGCATAAGCCCCTACAGGTTAATTCCTGTAAAGTCTACCAATTTCTATTTTTCTTTTTTTTATGATAAAAGAGCCATTCTTAAAACGTGTTATGTTCAGTAAAGTAGAAATGATACTTATGTTGTTAGAAGGTCTAGAGAGGTGGTAGCCACACTTATATCTGTGTTAATTCAAATGTTATATCTACAGGATGTTACTACCACCTGATCTTGCTAGCAATGCATTTTTTCTTTCATTCTTCATTGCCATATGATTATTCTTTTTCTCGCTGTCTCATTGAAAATGACTAAGAATGCTGAATTTCTCTATACGTTTTTTTGTTTTTTCTTTCACCTTGTTTCTTATATGTTTTTTCTTTTGTTTCTTCTATAGTACAGTGTTCCCCCATTTCACATGTTCTCCCTGTTTTTTGCATTAGTTTTAGTTCAAAAAAATGCAGTTTAAAGTTTCTGGCAAATATTTTTTTTTCAATGAACCACGAGTGCCAGTCGGGATATTGGTTTCATTTTCGCCTGCTTCGTGCCCCTGGAGTGCAAGTCCAGTTCCATACCATGCCCACACACTTTCCGGTAAGTTATGTTAATTAATTGTTCTCAGTCTGGCCACAGGGATTCCGCCGAGATGATTTCTAACCTTAAAGTTCTTGAGAAAAGCATCCTAGATTTATTGGAATTATTAAATAGTTCAGAAGGAAGTCTATCGAATAAATGTGATGCTGAGATTAATAATTTAGTTAATTGTAGATATAGTTCAACACTGGGTAAGGTTTCAAAACGATCTGATTGTCTACAGACTCAACAGATCCAAGGCCTTTTGTCATCTCTGGATCAGCTAAAACTTATATGCAAAGATTCTTCACGTCCTGACGTTTTAGGTATTTGCGAAACGTTTGTTACAGAGTGAATGGATTTATTACTGGAACTACCTGGATACAACTCCGAAAAAATACATAGGATAAAGTTAAGTAAAAGAGGATTGGCACTGTATATCTCTGACGCGATTCCATACACGGTCCAACACGATCTTTCTAAGAACATTGAAGGAGTTTTAAAATCACTTTTTGTTGAAATTAATCCTGGTAAATCTGGTACTTTGATCATTGGAGAGGTATATCGTTCCCCTAGTGGCTCTTCGTTGCCTTTTCTACAGATCCTTTGTGAAATCCTTGAAGCTATACAGAACCAGCCATCCAAAACGGTTGTCATGGGTGATTTTAATGTCAATCTCCTAGACTACGAGGGTTCGTTTCCTGCAGACTTTTTATCCGATATGATGCATCTGGACTACTACCATCAGTCACTATACCCACAAGGGTTACTGAGAAATCAGAAACTCTGATTGATAATATAATTTCGTCACTGACATTTCAGAATAGCTTTGTTATTGTTAGTGATATATCTAACCATTTCCCAGTTTTATCAGATCTTCTGTTGCCAAATATGCAGGCTCCACAGTCTAGCCCCTCAACATTGCCTTACTTTGTTATGGAAAAGAATCTTGAAGCCTTAAAGACTAAACTGTAATAACGTTCATGGGAATTTATAAATGAAAAAGATGACTTGGACTCTAATTTTGACAAATTTTACTCTAAAGTAAAAGCTTGTTTTATAAAATGCTGCACCAGAAGACCTTCTAATCAGCCTCAAAGAAAAATCAACCCTTTAACCCTTGGATGACAGAAGGACTTCTGACAAGTTCCAGCTGCAAACTCTACTTATGGAAAAGATACAAAAGTTCTCCTACAGCTCATCACCTACAAGGATTCAAAACTTATAAGAATTTATTCAAATCACTGATTCACAGAGCGAAAAGCCCATATTATGCGTCAAAGTTTCTGGAGTCCAAAACAGACATAAGAAAAACTTGGAAAGTCATCAATTCCATCATTTGACCATCATCTCATAGTCCTGAAATTCCAACGAAGCTTGATGTTGACGGGGTACTGATTGAGGGCCCTTGTGAGATTAAGAACTCCCTTGCATCATATTTTGCTTCAGTTGGCGAAAAGACTGTCAAGGGACTTGGTGGAAGCACAAGATCATCATCTCAAGTTCATAGGACCCCCTTGCCTTGAACCTATTGTTATAGAGCTTGTATTGGAATCAGAGGTGGCAAGACACATTCAAGGTTTAAAAGGTGCATCATCATCTGGCCCAGACTAAATATCAATTAAAGCTGTGCAAGCTATTTTCCCTTCAATTCTGGACCCTTTAACAAAGCTTATTAATATGTCGTTTGAAAAAGGAAAGTTTCCTAGGTCCCTAAAAACTGCAAGAGTGATAGCTCTATTTAAGGGTCGGAACAGAACTGACCCGTCAAATTACCAACCAATTTCCCTTCTTTCAGTATTTTCAAAAATATTTGAAAAGTCAATTCAAAACAGGCTCACAGGTTTTTTAACAATCTAAGGAGTTTTTGCACAATCATCAGTTTGGATTTCGATTGAAACACACTACAAAGCAAGCATACACTACACTCATCAGTTTTCTTCATACTGCATTAGATTCTGGAAAAATACCAGCTGCTATTTTCCTTGATGTGCAGAAAGCTTTTGATAGTCTTACTCATAAGATCCTTCTTGATAAACTGTCTCATATAGGAATACAAGGTTCAGCCCTATCATGGTTCCATTCTTATTTACATGATAGAATGATTTCCATGGACCCTGACTCACTAAACTCCATTGGTGTAGACTATGGAGTACCACGAGGATCAATTCTTGGTCCTACTCTTTTTTAATATACATCAACGATTTATTTAGAGTGGTAAAGAATGCGATTCCTTCTGCGTGTTGTACTCTATGTCACGAAAAGGAAAACACAGTGGTATCTTCTGATATTCTGCCATCCCCTCATGAAGGTTTAGTTGCCTTCGCTAATGACAGCAATATCCTATGTGCTGAAGACACAGAAAAAGCTTTGGAGGTTAAACTTTACATGCTTATGGAGCAGTCTTACCACTGGTTTGATACTAACTGACTTGCTTTAAATATTGCTAAATCACACTTTCTCATATTTTCTAGAACACTGGCAAGGTATGCCCGTCCTTATCAACTATATCTACCTCAAAAGGACCCTTGTCTCAACCTAACGTAAGATACAGCATTTCCTTGGAATTTTGTTGGATAAGAATCTTTCTTTTAGAAACCACATCAAGATGGTCCAAGCAAAAATATCACGTAATCTTGGGATTATTTGGAAACTTAAACACATTTTATCCTGGATATATTCTTTGGACCCTGTATTTTTCACTCATTCAGCCATATTTAACTTACTGCAACTCGATTTGGATGTCTACTTTCCAGTCTCTGCTCCATACAAGTAAAGTAATTCATCAAAAGGCTTGCCAGTTAGTTAATGAATTTAATAAAGGACATCAAAAAGTGCTTTTGAACACTTATGCACTCTATGTTGTCTCTTGCTCTTGAATGATTTTTAATTATCTTCATGGTGAACTGCCTTGCTATTTCAATTCTTTCTTTCCCGATTTAGTTAATTCAAGGAGCTCTCATAATCTACGCAATAAAGACCACCTACTATTACCTCAAACTAAGACTGTCAGATCAGATTTTAGTCCCCAAATAGCATGTAGTAAAGTATGGAACAGTCTCACTGATAATGTCCATAGCATTCATTCGTTTGATGCCTTTAAAACCCAACTAAAAATATTTTTGGTTGATAAATATTATGGGGAATAAATTTGAAAAAAATTATTTTTGAACTGGTTTGAATTAATATTGTTATATGTTTAATAATATGATGTATAATGAAGGTAGGGCAACATCCCTAGATGCTAGGAGCACATTTATTTATTTAATTTTAATTGTTGTGATTTAGTGATGGTGGGAGATGGTGTGGACTTGGATTTGAATTTCGAGGACAAAGTGGTAAGTAAAAATAACACAAAATTATTTAATTGGATTTCTTGTTTTTTTTTTTTAAGAAGAGACTCTTTATTTGGTAAATATTTTTGTTTTAACCCCTATGTAACAGGTCAAGGAGCCTTGTAGGGGTAGAGAGTTATTGTTGTTCATTTATTTTGATGTTAATAAACTGAATTGATATTGCATTGCTTATAGTAAAGTCATAAGAATTCAATGTTTTATAATTTATTGATTATTATTTTTTACTTTAGACACTTCATATAGAAGGGGTGGTTGTATAAACTTTGGAGGAAGGTCATTTGATTGGAAATTAGAAGTTCTAGTACCCTATTGAAGAGTCAAAAGGGATTGGAGGGCAACTAGCCCCCATCCCATTTTTCCAAATGCATCTAATCAAAATTTTGAAATAGCCATTTGTATAAAATAGTCCAAAGATCAGACAAAAAAACTCCAGGGTCTTCAAAGGTAAGGACCCTCTAGAAGTAGAAGGAGTGGAGGTAGGTACATCAAAATACCTTCCCAGGACACAATTTAGATTGTCTTTCCAAGATAGAACTAAGCAGTAAAACTAAAATTTTGCCTCATAAACAAAAGCATAAAAAATGAAGAAATTCTTACTTTATAATATGGAGCCAGTATCAATCAGTCACACCCCCTTGTTTTGCCCCATTTTCATCCTTTTTTTGAACTTTTTTTACATTATAATTTCATTTTGATTATCTGAAACACAGCAATCACTGAAAATGGTAAAATTCTAGTTGATTGATGTCTTGCTATCTCAGAAAGGGGTTAGATTAGGAAAATGAAACTTTCAGGGATGGGTCTACAGGCTAAAGTATGCCCTGGGAAGATATTTGGAAGTACCTAACTCCACTCCTTCTCTATCTAGAGGGCCCTGACCTTTGATGACCTTCAAAAATATGTGTGTTATAGATAAGATAAGATAATATTTATTTTCAAAAGACTATCACAAGCTCTATAGAGCCGAATTTGATTTATATGTCAATAAAAGTTAAAAAAAAAAATTCAAATCAGTACATTAAGTAAAAAATTTAAAATTAAAAAGAAATCAACAAGGCAAAATACAAGATAAATGGCAAATCAGTAAACTTGACAATTAAATTACAAAAAAATCGGAAATAAAAACGGAAATAGAGGAAAAGGGAATTTGGCAAGTACATAATCACAAATTATTATTAAGGTGTTCCAAAATAAAGGGGATAAAACTTTTACAAAACCTCTCTGTAACAACACAGATTGGAGAGTCAGTTGGGATTGCTAAGGAGGCTGAGAGGGGGAGTTGGAGTCTAATGGGATTGTGAAAATCAGGGAGTAAGTCCTCAGTACAGTGATTGGAAATGACTGATTTAGTGAAAAGCAGGCAAAATTTTTCACTCCTTTCTTTTAAGGTGGTAATGCGTGCAGCTTTAAGGAGGAAGGAGTATGGAATTTTGCCTTCTTTGTAAATGATCCTGAGTGAATGCTTTTGGACCAACTCAATTTTGTCACTAAGTTCACTTGAAAGTTGCAAATTGCCAGACATGCATATTCCAATAACAGCCTGATAAAGGATAAGTAAACACGGAGGGAATGTATCTTAGGACAATCAAATTTGTTTAGCAGCTTAAAAATGGATGTGAAACATTTGCTTGTTTAACAATGTTGGAAACATGTGTGTCCCACTAAAGATCATTAGAAATCGTGACACCAAAGAGCTTAACATGTTTCACTAGCATTTCGCTTGGGATCGGATCACAAAAAAAGGAGTAGATTTCAAGAAGTTGATTGTCATTATCTGTGATTTAGTGGGATTTACTGTGATATTTAGATTCTTAGATTCATCTGAACATTGGGTAAGGATTTCAATGGGGTCACTTTTAAAATTCCTATGACATACTTAAAGGATTGACAAGTCATCACATATTTCCATCTTTGGGGGAATTCCTTGCCAATTTTGTTAATCATGACAAGAAATAAGAGTAGTCCCAATAAGGTTCCTTGAGGTATTCCACAGTACCTAGGGAGGGGGTTATAGTAAGTATTTTTGTATTTTACAACTTGTGATCTGTTTGAAATGAACAATATTTACTAATAGTGGGTCAATTTCAAAGTTATCCTGTAGTAAATGAAATAGGATATTGTAGTCAACTAAGTCAAATGCTTTTTGGAAATCGACCAAAACCAAGTTTAACCAAACATTTGGTTTCTCTAGTTGGTGGTGGAGATTTTTCTTAAATTACCAAACTGTTGGATGTCAATATGTGGTATAATTTTAAGCCAGTCACAAAGGAGCCCTTTGTAAAGCATAGAAAAGACTGTAGTGAGTGTAATAGGACTCATGTTTGTTATAGTCAGACTGGAAGATTTCTTTGGGATAGGTGTTATAAAACCTAGTTTCCAGCAACTTGGGAATTTGCCAGATTTTGTAATTTGGTTAAACATACCAGATAAAGGTCCAGCAATTGCATTTGAAAAGGCTTTAATCAAGTTAATTGGGATGTCTAATGGGCAAGTACTTGATTTTTTTTAGCTTTTGGAATTTATTTATAACATCAGAGAGAAAAATTTGAGGTAAAGAGGTGGAGGGAGGAATAGTTTGACCTGAGCCAGTGAAAGGGGGGAGACTTTGTACTATGGATGCAAGATGCAGGTTCAAATTGTTGGCTATCTTATAAGGGGGCTAAGGGAGTCGAAAATTAACTTCAATGGGGCTTTTTCTGCAAATCTCTTTGATTTTCCTGTACCATTGTTTGGGCTTGTTAGAATACAGATCCTTAACTTTGCAATTGTAATACTCAGAAGCCATCTTTATCAATTTTCTCTTCAGGAACTTTCTTAGATTATTAGCCTCTGTGATATGTCCTTGCTTGAACAAATTTATTTTTTTCCTTATTAGTTTTTTAAAAATTCCAGCAATGTAAGGTTTATTGGTAGAGCATATTTTAATTTTTTCACCAGAAAATGATATCTGTTGATACCATTTGTTTGGTACACAAGGGACCAATTTTCACTAGTGATCCAAGAGCCAAAATTGTAGAGTCCTGAGTCAATTAGAGGTCTAAAGATGGTTTCAGTAACAGTAAAGGAATGTTTAACTGTAGCTAGTGGAGATAGGAGTAGGCTAAAGTAGTAACTACCTCCAAGAGGGGGAAGAATGGTGACAGGTCTGTAGAAATTTGACATATTGGTGCATATTAAATCAAGAGTAGGATTGCCTTTGGTAGTAGAGACTTTCACAATTTGTTTTAGATTAAAAGTATTACATGTAGATTCAAGTTCTAATTCATTTGCATCACCTAAGAGAAAAATTCCAGCATTTGGGTATATAGTTAGTACATAGTCAGCACTGCCATGTAATTTTTCAATAAAATTATTTTTTTCAGCCACTCTCTGCCCAGGAGAATAGTAAAAACAACAGAGGACAATCAAATTGAAAGGACATGGCAAGACCTTAGGTCAAACGCAAACCCACAAAATGTCATCAAAGGGGGTTAAATAAGGAACTAATATTTCTGAAGGATAAAAATCATTACAGACAAAGAAAAGAATTCCACCCCCTTTCTTACCCAGAGGGTGGGTTTTGGGTCTGAGTTTAATAAACAGGGAGACATCATTCATTTTTAACATGTGGGAATTTTGAGCATGTACTTCAGTAATAGCAATTATGTTTGGCCTATATATTTTAAAAAAGGTGTATAATTCATTAATTTTTTCAAAGTTAAGACTTTCAGTATTGCTTAACAAAAGTGTGGGAAATTCAAAATGACCTGCAAAGGTACCATTTTTATGCTTGACTTTATTTAAATTACAAATGGGTACAGGGGGTGTGGTGGGATTTGTAGCAGGAGCCAGATTAATGTAGTCAGAACAAGGGACTGAGGTAGCACATTTGACTTTTTTGGGATAACTATTAGAGTCAATATTGATAGATGAATGTGAAATCTTGCAAAATGGATCTTCTGCTGGAATGAAGTATCATAAAATTGTTTTCAGCTTCACAACCTTGCTCAATCCCAATTTATGTTTTAAAGATATGCAAATACATTTCCTAAATTTTGAAAAAAAAAACATTGATATGGCTCAGAATTCTACTCAAATAAGAGGAATTGCATTTTCAGAACTAAAGGCAGAGAAAAAACAACTGAAAACTGAGGTAAAATGTTGTTTTGTCAAAATTTTGATAGGTATAGACCTGTCATGTAGGCAAATTTCAAGGCTCTCTAGAGAGAGAAGGAGTGGAGGTGGGTACTTTAAAATACCTTCCCAGGATATACTTTAGCCTTTAGACCAATCCCTAAAAGTTTCATTTTCCTAACCTAACCCCTTTCTGAGATAGCAAGAAGTCACTCAACTAGTATTTTACCCTAGCTCTATATTATACAGTAAGAATTTCATTAGCCAATTATTTATGTAATTTTTTATAAGCCCTAAAGCTGCAAGAAACTACAAGGGGGAGAGGCTGGAGATGGACTAAAAAATGACAAAAAAAACATAAATTGAACAATAAAATTAGCACTCTAAAAAACCTCTACTTTTATTATTCTATGGTGGATTCTAGCATTGGCCTAGCCTATTCTATATCTTTACCTAATTATTATACAAGATGTTTCTTTCTGAGGAGTCCCTAATGTAAAATAGTACCAAGGCTGATCCTGAAATTAGTGTAGGCATAGGGGTAAAATTATAGCAAACCATATAACTGGCTTTCATATGAAGTGAATATACCACTCAATGCCTTCTTTTATGTTATTTACCAATATAATAATCACTTCTACCTCAAATTCAGATTTAAGCACTTTTGAGCTCTTAAAAATGATTTAAATGTGGAGTATAAAAAGGCTAAATACATTTGTCTTATACATTAAAACATTGATCCCAAACTTACTGTTTCATTATAAATTCATTTCTTTAATTTTATATAATTCATAAACACTGATTTTTCAACATTAATTTGGATAAATTAATTTTACCAATATTATGATATTTTCTTCTTTGCACTCAGAAAATATAGTAGCCTATTATTCTCTTAAAAATGACATGGAGAAACATAGTATTATTTTGTTGGAAATGATGGATAATTTGTACTTTAATTGAAAATTTGTCATTTTTAAGAGCATCAAAAGTGCTTATATTTGAATTTGTGGTAGAAGCAACTATTATATTTGTAAAGAACATAAAAAAGGCATCAAGTGGTATGTTTGCTTTATTGGTAAGTTAGTAATATGAACTGTCATAATTAGCCTATCTGAAAATTCATCATTTTTAAAAGCTAAAAAGTGCTTAAATATTGATTTAAGGTAGAAGCAATTATTATATTTGTAAAGAGCATAAAAAAAAGCATTGAATGATATATTCAATTTATACAACAGCCAGTTATATGGTTTGCTATAAATTTACTGGCATAGGGCCTAGTAGCTAGAAACAGGTGGTTATAGCCCAGGTTAGAGTTCTGTTATAGCCCAGCCTTTTTCACAGCAAAGAATAGTTTAGGTTATTAACTATTATTATGGTTAAAAAAAGGCCAGGCACAGTCTATTCAATCTTTCTGTTGCTACACATAACCTAGGCCTAGTTCAAAAGAAGAAGTTTGCACTACAATACTATTAGGTCTAACCTAGGATGTCTTATATGCTAGACATACTCTCTGATAGCTATTATAAATCACAACATATATTGGAAAGGTCAATCTTGTATTTTCAGTGATAATAATTACTCAGCATGCCAAGCCAACACAACTCTAGGCTACACCAAGCCCTATTCTGATCATTCAGTTGAAGTTCAGATTCTCATTTAACTTTATTTGCCTTGATACTAGCTAAATATCCCCTGTGATAGGGCTTAGAATCAACTGGAATTAAAAATCAACATTGCTCAAACATGACTTCAAATATGTTTTACCAATAGACATTTTCTTTTTCTTCTTCTTCTTCAGAGATTCGATATTTCCAATGGAGATCATTCAGCCCTTTTCCTCTTGCTACTGATTTGTTTGCATCATATTTGTTTATAATCTGCTCAGATTTCTTTCAGTAGATCTTTTGATTCTAGTAGTTGGTATATTATACAGAATGATTTATGTTTGATTTAATACCAAACAAATCCAACCCCACCATCTCTAGCAAATTTCCCTCCGCCTCCTATAGAAAACTTTCCTCCACACCAATAAAAGATTTCTCCATGTATAACTCCTAAACGTAAATAACCCTTTCCCCCAAAAATTCCCCGAGATAATTCTTGCCTTGGTGAAAATTTCTGCAAACAATTTTGCCTAAACGCTGATTTCTGAACTCTGTGTGCAAGTATAGTGAGATAGGCTCTTGGCTGATAGTAAAATTTTGTGGTTTTTGAAGCACTTTAAAAGTTTACTTTGCAGAATATTCTGTGCAGACGTCAGCCTGATTCAAATAGGCATTTTCAATCTATTTCAAAATGAAATCTTCATGTGCTTCTGCCAAGAGCTATTGGGAAAAACCGGAATTAAAAAACCTTTTTAAAATGTTTTCAAAAAATTTCTAAAAATGTATAAACTATTTGTTTGTATTCAATTGTTTTACTTTTTATGAATCTGATAAACATTTCAGGTTGGGCGGGGGGGGGTTCACCCCCTTGAATATGAGGGGCGATAGTGAAGGTCCAAAATTCATCAGTCCAACTTATAAATTCTGCAAAGGAAGCAATATGTTTCGAAGTAATATGTCTGGTTTTTATGGCACTTGGTATTAACCAAGCTTATTATGCAGACTTATTACACCAATTAGGACAATGCCTTAAGGAAACGGTTTAAGTATTTGGCCACCATGACCAAATCCTTAAAGGATTTTTTTCAAAATCCTATGCGTGTGAACCTGGCATTACCCTTTTGAAAACTCGCCGCGTCTGTACTGTGGCTCTGCGCGGTCTGTTGACTATAAAAATCAATAATGAGAAAAGAAGACGAAGAAAATAATGGGTAAAAAACAGCACAGCAATCTTGGGAAGTCACTATTACGTTCTCGCTTCAGTGCTAAAGGAGGGAATCGTGGCTCTAATGAAGGATTTGTATGTTTTCCATCAGCTTGGCCTTGAAATCTTTTGGCAAAGGTCTAATAAGTGTTTCAGAAAGTCCTAGAGTGTCCTAGAAGTCCTAGTGTCTCAGCAAGTGTCCTTAAAGTCCTAGATACGGGATTGTCATAACCGGAACGGATTTGCTCTCCTTGGGAGAGTTGGTTGGGGGGGGGGTTAATTCTAAAAAATTAGAAAAAATAGGTATTTTGGGCTTACGAAAGAGTGATCGTATCTTAATGAAATTTCAGATTTAGAAGGACCTCGAAACTCAGGTCTCTTATATTAAATCCCAGCCGGATCCAGTGTCATTAGGGGGGGGAATCTTGGAAAACACTTAAAGCGGAGAGATCAGGATGAAATTTGGTGGAAAGAATAAGCACAAGTCCAAGATAGGTGACTGACATAACCGGACCGTATCCGCTCTCTTTGCTGGAGTTGGGGGGGAGGAGGTAATTCTGAAAAATTAGAAAAATGAGGTATTTGTAACTTACGAACGGGCGATCAGATCTTAATGAAATTTGATATCTAGAAGGATCTTGTGCTTTAGAACTCTCATTACAAATTTCGACCAGATCCAGTGACATTGAAAGGAGTTGGAGGGGGAAACCAAAATTCTTGGAAAACGTGAAAATCGAGGCATCTTACGAATAGGTGATCGGATCTTAATGAAACTTGATATATAGAAGAATCTTATGTCTCAGATGCTCCATTTCCAATTCGAATCGGATCCGGGGATATAGGGGGTTAGAGGGGGTAAACATAAATCTTGGAAAACGCTTAGAGTAGAGAGATAGGGATGAAACTTGATGGGAAGAATAAGCACAAATAATAGATACGAGATAGACATTAATGGTATGAATCTGTTCTCTTTGAGGGAGCTGGGGGTTGGTTAATTTGGAAAAATCAGAAAAATTGCGGTATTTTCAACTTTAGAACGGGTAACCGGATCTTAATGAAATTTGATATTTAGAAGAAACTCATGTCTCAGAGCTCTTATTTCAAATCCCGACCAGATCTTTTGACATTGGGAGGAGTTGGAGGGGAAATTGGAAATCTTGGAAAATGCTTATAAATGTCGTAGATACGTGATTGACGTAACTGGACTGGATTAACTTTCTTTGGTGGAGTTAGGTGGTGGGGTTCAGTGCTTTGGCGAGTTTGGTGCTTCTGGACGTGCTAGGACAATGAAAATTGGTGGGCGTGTCAGGGAGCTGCACAAATTGACTTGATAAAGTCGTTTTCCTTGATTCGACCATCGGGGGGCTGAAGGGAGAGGAAAAATTAGAAAAATTGAGGTATTTTTAACGTACGAGTGGGTGACCAGATCTAAATGAATTTTGATATTTAGAAGTACTTCGTGACTCAGGGCTTTTATTATAAATCCCGACCGGCAATGAGCCTCTGATTTTCCTTTTAAAGCAATCTATTGATTCTTATAATTTTGCTGGAGCTCATGCTATATGAGTTCTTGTCTCTTGGCTCTTTCGACCTCGTCATAAGTGCCTTATGAGCTCTTAGCTCTTGTTAAATATAGTCAACCGGCAATGCTACTTTGGCTGCATATGCTGTTTTCCCTCATCTGAATTTCCTCATCTTTCCGATCGAAATTGATACATGAAGAATTGGAGTAAGCGATAGTCCTTCCTTGACGGAAGCAGAAAGGTAGCCGAAGTGATTGCTTGAGCAATATAGAAATCATTCACCTGTCAGTTCCTGGTAAACTATTCACCATGAAGTTTCTTAATAGAAGTATCCAGTTAATGGTTAGTGCCACCAGATTCAGCAAGCAGGTTTAATGCCCAACAGATCCACGAATGAGCATATATTCGCTATTTTCCGGGTCATCATGTTGACTTTAAAGCAGCTTTTAACTCGGTCGACCGTGAGTCTCTTTGGCTGAAACTACAACGAACAAGTTTCCCTGACAATATTGCCACCTCTTTGTGGCACTCTACACTGATACAAAAAGCTCGGCCCAGGCTAATGGTCATCGAAGCTCATAATTTGAAATAGATGCTGATGTAAGACAAGACTGTGTTGCTACTACGGAACTTTTGAACGCTGTAACTAATTATGTCATGGATTGGATGATGAATCTGCTCCAATTTGGCTGTATTATGTGAAAGGATCCTAGCCAATTTTGACTTCAAAGATGATATTGCCCATACATACACATTTTCAGCTGAACTCGAGACAACCCTCAATACACTGTCAGAAGAAGCCCTGAAAGTGGGACTAAACAGTAGCTAGCAGAAAACAAAAATAATGGTCATCAAGTGTGAAGGGAATTCTGTTAGCTCACCAGTATTTAACGTATTAGGACACATTATAGAAGTTGTCAAGGTTTTTACTTACCTTAGGTCTGCCGTCTTGACTTACGGCTCAATTGAAATTAAAGTCCATTCGCGCATCGCTAAAGCTGCGTCTATTATGACTCGATTATGTCGTTCCGTGCGGTCAAAGACCAACAGCAGCCGAAAAACAGAATTGCGTATCTGCAACACCACTATAACGCCTTCTTTATGGTGCTGAAACTTAGCTGGCTACTATTTCTGTTCATGATGCCATAGATCTGACCCCAATAAGCTTCTTAGAATCGAAGGGATTAAGTGGTACGACTTTGTCTTGAAAAACCAACTGCTGACACTAACAGATTAGACCCCCAGCTTTCGTTAGCTTATTGTAAGAACCCTAATGTGGCCTGGCTACTTGATTAGCATGCCAGCAGAAACACCCACTTACATACTTTTCAATTCTAATCCCCCTGAACATGGCTGGAAGTGCCCCCATGGAAGACCCAGTTTTAGATGGAGGAACAGCCTTACCCAGTAACCTCTCCATGAGTGGTACTGATCTTCAAGAAGCTGTCGCACTTGCGCAGGACCGGTCGAAATGATGGCAGAGAGTTACATCTATCTTTATGCTGGACCACCAGGAGGAGCTGTAAGTCAGTTAGTTAAAAGAGAAAATATGAAATCGTCCCTCAAACCTAAAAAAGATGAGGATTTGGTTGAATTTTGCACGAAGTTCTAATCTTATTCCTCTATTCTTTCAGAAATCCAATGAATTTCCTGGAACAGATATGATAAAATATGAAACTGGCTAACTATTTTCTTAGTTTCGCAAAATCGGTCCAGTTTAAACTAAGAAAGTAAAATTTGTTTCCAACCTGTGTCATCCAATCCTACCACCAGGTGGGGAATATGGGTGAGTTTTATTTTTTAATTACAATGGTTGTGGCTGCTATTGAACTAGCGATAGGTTGAGTGAGTTGAGAGGAGACTTATGAATTTATCACATGTTCTTTCATGCATTAATAGAAAAGAAGAAAATACTTATAATTATTTAAAACTAAATAAGAAAAAAATAAAAAAAACAAAAAGAAAACAAAAAAAACTAAAAAAGTAAACAAAGAAGAAACTAAAAAGAAAAAAACTAAAAAAGAAAAAAAAAGAAAAACTATAAATAAAATAAAAAAAAACTAATAAAAGAAAAGGCTAAAAAAGAAAAAACCTAAAAAAAAGAAAAACTAAAAAAGGAGAAAAAAAATAAAGAAGAAAAAGAAAACTAAAAAATAATTAAAAAACTAAAAACAACTAAAAAAGACAAAAAATAAAAAAAAAAACTAAAAGAAATCCAATTATTTATATTGTTTATATCTTATACTATATCTTATATTGTTAAAAACATGGTCTGGTATCCAGGCATCCTTAGGCTATGTAGGATGTCGCTCATGCATGCTAGAAGCCTGAGAAATTGTGTATATTCAAGTTGGATAGACTAGAATAAACATAAATTGATTGGTGCCAAAAAACTATTTCAGTTGGACGAATGTGTTATATTCATTTCGTCTATGTCCCATAAATAATGTGCTCGCTGATTTTCGCAACACTGACTCATGTAGTCATTTAAAAATTAGAAAACATGCTATAGAAATATACCTTGCTACAATTTTTGGAACTGGAACTAAATCAGATTCTTTATGAAAGTTGTTGTTTTGGCATTAAATAAGGTACTCCACTCAAGACTGATATCAAATTTGTTTGAAATTTCAAAGATAACACTAGCCTATATTAACAGCTCCATAGAAGTGAACATAGGGCTATTATTAGGCTAAAACAACAGGTGACTAGCCTGCAAACAGAGTTTTTATTTTTTGATTTTTCTGAATATCATATGTTTTGCTTGTGACAATGCCCTCCTCCCTAAAAACACTGTTGATGCAATATCTTCAACCTAGTAATGAAATTCTAGCCTGGTCAAGGGTAGCCTTGCACTCGATTTGGTTAAAATTAGACCTATCCCAAGCTATGCTAAATTCTACTCAAAAGCAGTAGTCTATATTGATAGCTCTAAAGAAGGAAGGGTATATAGGCTTAGTGTAGATAAGCGGCTTCATATAAGGAAGCATGTTAAGAAATTATAGTTAACACATCTTTGCATAGGAAAAATCATTATCTTCACTTCTTTCATTGTTTTATAATTTTTCTGCCACATTTCTAAATATTTTTTGTTAATCCTCAAAGTCTTGAAAACATAGCCTACTCAAACAAATGGCCAACCTAGCATCTAACTTAACCTAATTTCTCACTTTTTTTTATTAGCCTATTATATGAGAAATAATTAGATTGCATTGATGGTGTTTAGTTTTGTATTTTAAAATAGAGAAAATGCTCTTAGATCTATCCTTATTTATCAGAAATTTGTTTACATTTTTTTTTACAAGAATAAAGAAGGTAAAAGTTCTTCCCATGCAAGATGTGTTAACTATAATTATTCTGCAAATTGTGAAGTAAGAATTTTGCTTAACATTTTCCCTTAAGTAAAGAGGCTTATCTAGGCTTACACAAAAGGAAACATGCTAATAAAACAAAAGCAGGCTTGCTTTCCTATAGATTCCTTAATTTAGGCCTAAAATTATATTGGTGTGTTCAACAGTACATCTCTCCCTTTTATGGTCCTAGATATAGCCTAGCCCTGATATATTTTTAATTGGTTTTCATTTGGTTATTTTTATTAGCATAGTAGCAAGGTGAAACTACACCATAAAAATTGCTGTAGTGATAATCTTGACACATTAAATAAACAAATAGAACACAAGATTGGCCCAAAAATGTCCATACTGATTATTCACATCAGTTATACATTTGTTTTCCTGTACAATTTAATCTGCTACTCCTAGCTATCATTGAGATGTTTGCCAAGCCCACACTAGACACTCACCAATGGTCTAAAGTTGTAGCTACAGTACAACAGCAGCTTCAGACTGAGTATGACAAGTTGCAGCATGCTACAACTAGCCTAGCTCTGGCCAGTGCTATCTGCTATACTTTTGCTACAGATTTTTGGGCTTCTCAGTCTAGTTCCCTAGGTTTAATAGAATAATCAGCATCCACACCTTTCTCAAATTTGCTAATATATAAAGAGCTAACAGTTTATTTTCCCGTAAAAGAATTTCAAAGTGACACCACCCTATTTAAGAAGAATATAGCTGTTTCTTTTTTAAATTGAATTCTACCCATAATATCTTCTGGAATATTTCAGCCTTGTGCAGGGCTGAATATTTGAAATGCACTTATAGTCAGTAGTAGAACCTAATCTTAGACACTTATTTAGGATATTCTACAAGGGTATTAGTCTCTTCAGAAGGAAATACTCTGAAGTTCTGAAAACAACTTTAAAATTCTAAAACACTTACTTGCATTCTTCCTAAACTGTTTCACTTTACTTCAACCCCCCCCCCCCTCTAATGGTCAAATACATAGTCCAAGCCATCTATTCTCCATGAATTGTCCTTCTGCTTGCTTTTTGTTAAATGAATTTGAAGAAAAGAGTCAGAGTTGCAAAATTTGTCATGGGGCTATATTGTATTTAAACAGGCTTGTCTGTTAGGTTAATTTTGTCTAAAAAAAATTGAAAAAAAAGTTTTCCAAGTTTATAGTCAGCTAATCTCAAATAGACTGGTCCTTACTACTAGACCATCTAAAATATCCAAAGATATATGCATCAAGTCCAGGTTTAGGAAGTTCCTGAATATTATCCAATTAGGAATCTATTTTTCCATGTTTATAAAAAATATATATTTTAACACTGATATTTGTCCAAGTACTAGGGATCTTCCTAGCTTCATGCTTTAAATGTGAAAACATAAGGCCTGTCTTATTGTAATTGAATTAGGTGTATTATCTAAAAACATGGATAACAATAGAAATAAAAATGATAATCTGACTAGTAGAAATATAGCTCAGATTATAAAGTAAAGAATGCAATTGTTTTTAGTTCATAGTTTTGTATGCATCTTTAGGCTATATCTGGAACAATTAGCTGTGGGTAGGATGTACTGTCACAAATACAAATCTAAAGGGTTATAAAGTATAGGATCTTTAGTACAGTAAATATGCACTAGATTCTATAACTGAAGCAGAGACAAGATGAGCACACTAATCCATATATATATATATATATATATATATATATATATATATATATATATATATATATATATATATATATATATATATATATATATATATATATATATATCAACAAAATACAACAGACAAAGGAACCCCATCAGCTTCACTTTGGTAATTAAAAAAAAGCTGCACCTGTTTTACCTAACTTCGAAATTTATTTGTGACTTCACAAAGAACTAGCTGGGTCCTGGCAGCTTTGCTGCCTGGCCCCAGCACAGCACATGGCAGGCTTCTATATATGGATTCTCATTGTCTCTTGTGTTCTATTGCAGTTTTTTTATTTTATTTTTTTTGTTTTTTCTTTTTTAATTTTTTTCTTTTTTTAGTTTTTTAGTTTTTTTTTAGTTTTTTACCTTTTTTATTTTTTTAATATTTTTTTATTTTATTTTTCTTCTTTATTTTTTTTTTCCAGAACATGCCCCAGCAACATGTGTGCAAGATTCTAATTTTTAACAGCATGAAAGTTGTGGATATACAACTGGTAATTCCTCATATATACTCTAGTAATTCCTTGACACACTTCCTTTTTTTACTTTCTCTTTCAGCTGCAAGCCAGGTTTTGCATTGCTCTTGTAATACATTGACACACTTTCTTTTGGTAATTTCTGTCTGAGCTGCAAGCCTAACCACCCCCCCCCCAAGCAACACAAATGTAAGGTGCTAATTTTTAAGTGTGTAAAACTTATGGATATACAACATTCTTTGCAGTCCATTTGTCTGTACATATAAATAGATTGTCAGGTTTACCAACTTTAGAACATGCAGCATATAATTGTCCGTGGGAGAAAAAATCTGTATTAAGATCTATACTGCATTTTTCTAATAATTGCCCTTGAGCTTTGTTGATGGTGATTGCAAATTCTAATTGAACTGGGGATTATAATCTTTTAAATTGAAAAGGCAGATCTGTTGGAATCAAGGGAATGCAAGGAATAAGAACAGCCTCACCCTTGGAAGGCCCTGTCAATATTGTTGCCTCTTTTATGTTTTCCATTGTTGTTTTTTTATTGCAAGTCAAGTGCCATTGCAAAGCTTTGGTGGGTTAATATTTTGCAACAGTATTATTGGTACGCCTATTTTTAGTTGTAGCACGTGTGGTGGAAACCCCTGGAAATCCAGGGAATTTAGAAATTCTGATGGATAGTTAACTGCTTCATTTGATTGTAATCATGAAGACTTGTTCATTTGATTTGACTTGTAAATGACTGCCTGGTCTTTAATCTTGGTCAGAATAATATTGTTGATTTTGTGGATGTCTTTGTTCTTTCAGACATTTTCAGATCTGAAAATGTTTCACCAGAGTTATTGTTTTGCAATCAGACATTCATATTTATAGTTAATTTTAATGTTTTTTTTTGTGTGCCCATAAATAAGAATTTTTCTGGCAAGCATTAATTTCATTGGTAGGTGTTGATCTAGGAATAATAGGTAACATTTGCCTGAAATCTCCTGCAAGCAATATTAATGTGCTGCCAAAGGGTTTAGAATTTCCTTGCAAATCTTGCAATGATTGCTCAAGAGCCTCAAGCAATTTTTTGTGTGTCATTGTGCACTTGTCCCAAACAATAAGTTTGTATTGCTGCAATACTTTACCCATACCAGATGATTTGGAAATGTTGCATGTGGGAGTTTCTGTAGATTGCATACTCAGAGGCAATTTCAAAGAGGAATGAGCAGTTCTCCCACCAGGCAGCAATGTTGCAACTATTCTGGATGATGCAAGGGCCAATGCTATGTCATTTTTGGATAGAATCAATGCCAGAAGCAATCTAATTAGAAACGTTATACTAGTACCTCCTGGCACATCCAAGAAGAAGATTTCTCCAGCTTGGTTATCAACACAGTGCATTATCTGATCATAAATGCCTTTTTGTTCAGATGTTAGCTTAGAAATATTTGTTTGTACATACGACAATAGATCAATTGTGTTGTAATTTTGTTCATGATCCTATTCTACACATCTAGAAATAGCAGCAGTACAATTAGGTGAAGGAATTCCCAAATGTTTGAGAAGTCTATAAATGTACTGCTAAGGGAACAACAGCTGGACTTCATTCATGTATTGGAACTGAAAGAATTTGCCCCACAGCTTCATTACTGCTTATGTATCTCCCAGCCTGATATTGTACGACCATCATTATCACTGATTTTGGACTGCAAGCCAAAAACTGCCAGGTCAGGGTGCCTTTACTCATTCCCATTGTTTTGCCATTAAATTTCAATGCCTTGCAATAGGGGCAAATTCAGACATAGTCCCAATTTGAACATATCAACTCAAGCTATAATCATTGGAAGGGTAGTACTTGAATGCCAGGCGATTATACACGCGTTGCTTTTGTATTACATCAACACGCCTCCTTTTTTCACTAACTCCGGTTCCAAAAATTGTAGGGAGGTATATGGACTAACAACAAGTCCTTTCACCTCTTTGACTTCTTCTTCAGAAAAGCTAGCCACTGGAAGCACTATTCTCCTCCAATCAGCAAACAATGAATGCATACAATTATGTACAATAATACACTGTTATTGATTGTGGGAAGTGCGAGTACCTGAGCTACCTGTCCCCAGCAGTTTAAGGCCACTAGGCTGGCCGGTACCAATACTGATTACAAAAAGTTTTGAAGACTTCATAATTTTTTGGTGTCTTCTTTTTTCTGTAGTGATTCCATGCTTGGTGTTTTCTGTTGAATACCTTACTTATTTCAGTAGTTAGAAAAGGTGAACTTTTGGCCTGTTTTGACCAAAAAATTCTAGTGCAAGACTTTTTAGCATGCAAAATTTCAGTTTTCACATTAGACGGATAATAGATAGACATATCTGTTAACAAATGAAGTAACATCATTTTTATACAATCCTAAAAAGGGGGGTTAATGTCAGATTTGCCTGTCACTCAATGGGAATATCTGTCTTGGCTTTTTCTTCATTTAGCCATGGCTTGATGCCCACAACTATTCAATTTTAATTGTTTCTTGTCAATATCATCAGTAATAAGCTGTTTCTAATTGACATTGACAAGTATTGTGGAAACTAGTTCTAATTGACATATTTTTGTTAGAAGACATATCTTAAAAGAAGGTTGTTTAGTAGGCAAACAGAACTCTGAAATAATTACAACATAGTCGCTATTACCAACAATGTGTTATTACATTCTTAATGAGAAGATCTGGATTGCTGAAAATAACAGGATCAAGAGTATTGGAAACTTGACCCTCTCTGAAGCAAACTGGTTGAAATATTGTTTGACAAAAAGAAATATTACAGAGGGCAGACAAAAAAAAGGAGATCTCTAGTGCAAAAACCAGATCCATCAATCTATTGGATTTCAGGAAGGTTAAAGTCCTCCTAAAGGACAAGATCATAATTTGCAAAATTGGACATCAAATGTGATACCATAGCAGCCAAATTAGATTTGGAGTCCAAGATTTGGACAGGGAGCACTGGGGCTTCTATATCCAACACCCACTACAATTGAGATTGTTTGATTATATATTTTCATCCAAACAGACTCAATTCCATCTGTAGTCAGAGAATTATCAAGAATGAAACTGACCTTTAGTCCATCTCTTGCACATAAGCACATTCCTCTGTGACAAACTGGGGAATTCAGGTTAGAAAAGAGTTGGTAACCATGGATTTTGACTTCATCAGGTGATAAGACTGACAATTTGTTTTTTGGTGAAACTTCTGTAGGTCAGCAAGTTGTTGCACAAGAATCAAAAGAAAGGTCAAGATCAGACAAGGAAACATTATAATGATCACTACTAGGCAGTTGAGAGACAAAATTTGGTGGTGCACGGCCATAATCACTTTAGTAATTTACAGGGGTAGACAGAGGCACAGACATTAGTGTGACATTGGAGTAGTTGGAGGGATTACTCCACTTGGCAAGTTATTTTTAATAATAGCACCCTTACAAATTATGAATTTTTCCAAACGTGGTATTAAAAAAGAACATAAATTAGATAGAAAGGAATTATAAGAGGTGAAAGTATAGAGCAACAACACTTTAACAAACTAAATTTATTCTGTATATAATGGGGGCTTCTGCCCTGCTTTTTCCCCTAAAGTTGACTTTACATTCCCAGTGCCTTAAGAACGACTGTTTCAGCACAAGTACTCCCAAATGGTTTCAGCCTAGTACTAAAAACCCATAGTTTAAAGAGCACAAGTTGAGTACAGTCACTGCTACTACTACTACATAAAACTCACTGCAGCACCAAGCCGCCTAGAACTATGGCAGCTATGCATGCTACTCCGTCCCAATCTGTTTAAAGGCTCCCTCTTTACACCCTTCCAAGAAGTTTTTATTTCTCTTAAATCTTTCCGTACAGCATCCTCCCTGCCCATTAGGGGACAACCTGCTTTTTGTTTTGCTTTAGATGGTGGGCCAAAAAGGACTATCTTATGTAATTGGTCATCCTTCATGTGCAGAACATATCCTAGCCATCTCAACATTTTCCCCATAATAATCAGTGCTTGATTTTGCTTATTTCAAAAGACCCCCCACCCAAATTCACGTGTCCACTTTCCAAAATATTGGAAAGTGGCAACATTATAAACTCTTAACCAGCAACAGTTTTTCTCCTATTGTGTAGTAAACAACCGGAATAGTCTCTCAGATACAACAGTCTCAGCACCCAATGATGAAGCTTTCAAGAAGTTACTGGATGTCAAATGGAATAGTATTCCCTGGAAGAACCATTGGGTTGCATTTTATGTTTGACTGTCCACGTTATCAACTATGTCTTTGTGATAGTTGAACCTGACGAAGTCCCTATCTGTCCTGGTGAGATAGCTGCGGTAATCACCAGAAAAATTACAGAAGTTTGTAATAAGCTAGACAATTTCATGAATAAGGACCCTCCCGCCCCCTCGATTGTTCCTACAGTTACTGAAACAAAGCCCTCATATGCAGTGGTACTCAAGAATTTGCCCTCTGACCTCACGAAGTCCGATTTGAGGAAAGACTTTTTGCAAAAAATGTGTGGCAGAGAGTGCTCTAAAATTGTCGAAGTTCAGCCCAGAAAAGATAATTGGCGAGTTGTTACAGCTAGCAAGGCTGATGCAGAAACTCTTGTCGGGGTCTTTCAGAACGGTGATAAATCTCTTTCTGCAACAATCAGGAGCCCCTCTCACCTCGGTATTGCTCGATTTGTCCCCAGCAATATAAATGACGATGAACTTCGCGCACTGATTCCTAAATGTGTCAGTTCAAGACAGATTGGCAACACCCACTCGTTTCGATTGAAATTTGAAACCAAAGTTGATCTTATGAATGCCATAAAAAATCCCCCAGTCATAGATTATGAGAGGATCAAAGTGGCTGAGTATCTCTCCCTCCCTGTAAGATGTTTCAAGTGTCAAGCTTACGGGCATATATCCAGTAGCTGCAAAAATTAAGCTATTTGCGCAGTCTGCGGTGACCATGGTCATTCAAGCTCCAAAACATCTCCTTGTCAAAGGCCCAAGAAGTGTGCATTGTGCAAATCACAGGATCATCCCTGTTACAGCTTCAAATGTCCAGTCGCCCAAGGACTTTTAAGTAAAGTTTAGCCAGCGTAATGGCTCGAGCCTTAAGTCTCTTATCATGGAATATCAATGGCAAAGTGGTTGACAAAGGCATAGTCCTCTCTGAACTTTTAAGTACAAATGAAATAATTTTTCTGCAAGAACATTTTTTGTCTCATGAAAGGAAAAATTTACTCAGCATTTCACAGAATTCTTATCTCTTATTTCACCCAGCGAAAATGAATAAGAGCCGTGGCCGACCTTCAGGCGGATTAGCTATTATTTCACAATTTCCCGTCAATCTCCTTGAGTCGAATGACCATTTCATTGCTGCCGAATTTTCGGACCTAATCTGTATAAACGTTTACCTGCCAATTAATTACTGCTCTTCGCAATCAGAGAATAAATTCATAAATGCTTGCAAAAAGCTAGCGAGTTTTGTGAAGGGAGTTTCAAAGCATCCAAATGCTCGAGTTTTGATTGCAGGAGACTTTAATTGTGACTTAACAGACAGTTCATCGCCAAGAACCCAACTCCTTCTGAATTCCCTTCCCCCTTCCTACTCAGTCGCTGACAAAACAGAAACTTTCACGTTTATTGGTGTCCTGTCAGCGACTTCTAACCTTGATCATTTTATTGCATCTTTCCCCTGTGAAACTGTCGAGGTAATTTGTGATGGCTTTTATTCGGATCACCTTCCAATAAAGTTGAAAATAAATGCTTCATTTCATGCCCCTAAACAGCCAGATAAAAAGTGGTTTTATATAAAAGACTGGAAAGAAGTTAACCGCGAGATGTTTCGTTTTGAATGTGACAGAATATTAAATAAAATAAAGGTGCCCTTTCATTTGTTGTGCACGCGCTCTGGCCTTAGTGAAAAAGAAATAGCCATCGGACTTACCACCTATCTAGCTGAAATTAACCATGCATTAAAGTGTGCTGAAGCTTCAGCTGTCCCGTGCAAGCGTACTAGGAAAGGCTCTCAAGTTCAGGGTTGGTCAAAAAACCCTTCCCTTATTTCTGCGTGCGAGTCTTCTAAAATTTGGTTGAATATTTGGAGGGATTGCGGCAGGCCTAAGTCTGGGACTATAAATGGTCTGCGGCTACGTTCTAAACGTTTTTTTTGCTAAAGTGTTAAGAAAACATAAGGTTGATCTTATTGAGAAAAACGCTCATAAAATTGCAGAGAACCCTTCGAAGCTCCGGAAAAAATTTGAACGCCCTTGTGAACACATTAGTGCAAATAATATTCCTGAGCCTGAGTGGATAAATTATTATAAGCATGAGTTTTCTTCTCCCGATCCTGCTCTTGAGTCAAAATTTGAAAAAGAATTAAGTGCTTGTCTGAAGAAACACGAACCCTCGACATTTATTATTAAGCCAAGTGATGTATCGTTTTTTTGTCAAAAACTAAAGAAAAGAAATTCTGCGGGAGTTGATGGAATTACTGCCAGACATTTTGATTATGCAAGTGCTCTTCTTTTTAATCATTTATCTCTACTTTTTCAAATGTTTATTGAAAACGGAGTTGTTCCTTATCAATTTACAGTTGGTCAAATAACCCCTATCCCGAAAAAAGGCAAAAAGGATTTTACTTCGTGTGATTCGTTCCGACCTATAACAGTTTCTTGTACTATTTTTAAATTGTTTGAGTCAGTTATTTTGGATGAAACTGTTTCTAAATGTTATGTCCCACCCCACCAGTTTGGTTACCAAAAAGGTATTAGCCGGGAGCATGCCCTTTTTGCTTTAATGAATGTTCTTGCTGATGCAGAAAGAAGTAGATCCCATATTATCCTTTGTGCTTTAGATGTTGCTCGTGCTTTCGACTCTTGTATTTTTTCCCAAGTTTTATTTGAAGCGTATAAAAGAGGGGTAAATTTTTGTATAGTGAAGTGCCTTCTGTATATGTACCATCACCTTAAGGCGAAGTTAAAGGGGGGATCTTCCCTTTTTAATATTTTGAAAGGAGTCCGTCAAGGTGGCCTTACCTCACCTTCTTTATTTAATAACTCTGTTTTAAATGCCCAAAATTCTGTTAATTTTAGTTGTATTCACCGTGGATTTAACTTGTCTTTAATAACTTTTGCAGATGACGTTTTGAATCTAAGCCGTACTTTTAGTGGATGTGAAAACGCGTTTAATCAGCTTTATAATGAATATAAAAATATTGGGCTTTCTTTCAATGTTGATAAAACTGGTGTTGTAGCTTTCAATTTTAAAGAGACAAATGGCCCTATTTTTTTTTATCTTTAGCTAATGTTCATGTCCCCCTTTCTCAAAAATTAGTTTACCTTGGAATGCCTATTGGAAAAAATATGAAAGAAACTGTGAATTTATCCCTTGAACTTTTGAAGAAAAAACTGAGAATTGCTTATGCTTCAATTGCATCTAATATTAAACATATTGATAAATTAAATCTTGCGAAAATTTATAATAGCCTAGTTGTACCTCATCTCCTTTCTCTTTTTCCGGTTTGGCAGTTTTTTAGTGAACCTCAGAAACTATCTGTTCGTAGAGTATATTTTCTTTATGCTAAATTCCTTCTCAGTTACCCTCCTTGGACTAGAAATAGTTACTTAGTGAACAAATTCCGCCTAGTTTCTCCTACATCTATTATTGATAAAAGGCTTCATGATTTTCGTTCTTCTATGTCGATAGTGTCTCACCCATGGTCAGCATTACTTATTTAATTGTTTGATTGTGTTGATTTGTATTTATTTGTACCTTTTTTTTTCTCTTATTACTCCATCTTAAGGGCGTTCCGCCCTCTTTTTGTAGATGGGTTATAAATAAATTGAATTGAATTGAATTGAGTATTTACTAAAAATACTATATAGGTAAGTGAAGCTGTCCACTTGATTGCTCTTCTTGTTGCCAAACAAATCCTCTCCACCTTCATTTACTCCTAGTCTTTGCAAATTAGTCTTCTTAACATTAATTTTCAAACATATCTCTGCAACATAGACTCTCCAAACCACTTAAAAGTTGTCCATTTTGCTGACATTTTCGTCTAAGATACATAAATCATCAGGATAATTTTAAGTCTAGCAGAGTTTTATTTCCCCAATTGATTCTGTGTTCTTCCATTGCCTTCCATGTGCTCCAACAAAGTCCATTAAAATGATCAATATAAATTGGGGTAGGGTGCCTGGGTGAAGCTAGAGTTTTGAGTTTAACGGGGAGGGGGTAAATTATACAGTGACAAAATTGTCCAGTGTGTCAACAAGTGCAGACACATGAGCTAAATTATGACATTTAAGACGCCCGAAGTTCCAAGGCATCAACACTGCATGCTGATGTTTTGGAACTATGGGGGGAGTAAATGATTCTAAGGGGGAACTGAAACTAACTGATGACTAAAGGGGTTTGATGACTCAAGCACTTCTCAACTATTAATGTAAGAGTGAAAATATGGGAAATACATCCTCTCTCCTTCCTAAAACCACATTGTTTGTCTCTTAAACTTTTTCTACAGTATCTCCAAGTCTAAAAGTATCATCATACTAAGTAATTTGCTCCCTAAAGAAACCAAGCTAATGCCTCTATTATTACCATACTCTTTCTTATCATAAAATCTTGTATGATGGGTCTAATTAGTGTTTTCCTGAAATTCCTTAGTACTTTGCCCTTTTCAAGAATCATATTCGTAACCATCAGTAATTTATCTGTAACTTCAAAAGTACCATATGTAAAAACTCTATATGTAAAAAATTATCCACATTTTGAGCCTTTTTATGTTTTAATCTTGTCAGAACTTTCACTAATTCTTCTTCAGAAAATGAATCTCCCTTCACTTCCAAAGTAACATAAACCTTTCCATTCCTTCCTATATCTTTTCCTGTAAACTCTTTAACTCCGTGTCTCTCTTTAACTCTTTCCATATTACTAATTGTTGCCCTGTTACTATCTTTAACTGTGACAAGTCCAGATTGACTATCCCTCTCAATTTATTAACATGCCAGTACAATATTTTATTATTATGCCAAGATTGTATCTTCCAAATATTCAGCAATTTTATTCATTGCCTCCACTTAACAGCTTCTTAATTTATATTTTAATTCTTTCTCCACTTCCTTTACGTTCCTCTTAGTTTTGTATGATCTCTAACTCAAATAACTTTTGTAGAAGCCTCTCCGCCTCTCTATTAAACTCGAAGCATTTTCACTAATATTTCTAACTATGTGTCTAAAATTATTCCATCTATTTTCAACATTGTCAAATTAAACTTCTCCAGTTTAGTGTTCAACTGTTCACGGAAAGTTTCTCTCAAATTTTAGGAGCAGTACCTTTGCTGCATGGAACAAATCTGTTTATTTTCCTTTATTTTACTGTTAAGTGAACAGAAGGATCAGATCTCCAATTAGACAACAACCCAAATTCCTATGTATTTTCAACCTAAACAGCTGATAAGAGCATTTACTTCAAGCTCATAGATCACATTCTTCTACATTTGACATGCACAAAATAGTATATATGCAATGCTAAATTTTTTTTTTTCAAATTCAACTTAGATTCAAGCTTTACATCCAAACTCTAACAAAGGAGATTGACTTACAAATGTGCTAATAAATTGAAGTTGAGTGACTGCAATTACCACTCTGGGTCTTAATACTGGTTTTATATGTATTAAATAAAATGCTGATTTTAAATATATATATACTAAACTTGATGAAATTTATATATTTAAAATCAGCATTAAAATTCGATTTTTTTGATGTAGATATTGGTATCGAAATTCCATTTTTTAGAGTTTTGGTTACTATTGAGCCGGGTCGCTCCTTACTACAGTTCGTTACCACGAACTGTTTGACAAGGTCATAGAATGAAGCCTTGAAATGCATAGCATTGGATCAAGGTCATGTAGTATATTTATTTGCATAATATACCTGTTACAAAAGGCTTTTCCTTCAACAAGAGGGGCCCTTTGACACTGACACAATTTTTTAAAGATTGGAAAACACAACCACTCCCCCCCCCAAAAAAAGTAACTACTTGAATTGAAATCAATCTAGTATACTGAAGTTCTTTTATTAAGGAGACCCTAGTATAGAAATAAAAATAGAAAAAAATCTTGGTTTTGCTAAAAACAGGACCAAGAAAGGACAAGAAGGCTTTTTTCCCTAGCCACACCGATTTGAAGTGGCAGTTACAGAAGCTAGGGAGGGGGTAGTTTGGTTTGAAATTGATAGATGTAGTACACTTGAAAAAAGAAAATGACTGGAGTCCAATAACGCTTTCTCCTCTGCACACTCTGCTATCCTCTGTATATTGTGTCAAAATTTAAAAATAGAAATGTTTTTTCAGAAAAGTTGAAAGTTCTAACAAGTATGGCTCCAGGATCAACATCATAGCCCCCCCCCCCTCTCCTTTAAAGCACCAGGGTCAATGACTCTGATTTTTTTAAATTATCCATTTTTCACCTTTAGGCTTTAGTATGAAGGATGACCATGATGATTCTTGGTTGCCAAATCAGCTAGGAGCTCAGAGGGACTGTTTACTGGGCCAAGATTTTAAGAGCTTCCCAAGCATATATTCTGGAAGTGGCATATATGCCTGAATAAGTAAAAAAGACAGCATGGTTTTGCATGGTTAAAAAGACTGAAAAGGGTATTGCTGTCAGCTATCAAGTGGTCAATCTCCTTTGCAGAGAATCAAGATTTAAGCTTAACAAAAGCAGGCTTAGATCAATGCTGGAATTTCCAGCAATATCAACCTAGCAAAGGATGAAACTCGGCCTATAGTGACCCACAATTAACTATTTTGAAAACAAATTGGATCAAAATTAACAGTACACCATTGGAGTTGTCATGGTCAAAATTCCTATGCATGAAACTAACGTTCCCTAGCTTGAACTACAAGGAAAATCACTTTTTTGTATAGGTAGCTCTGATGTGTCTTCTTTTTTTTTCTCTGCTCCTTCCAAGGTACCGGAACATCATAGAGAGCTGTTTTAAATTTACATAATATATAAAATAAAATGGATTTTTTGACTAAATATTGCATCTTCGTATATTTGATGATGAATGTCGTTATAATTTTAGGCTACAACCATAAATGAAGAAAGGTAAAACTATGTGATGACATTAGTTATAATGGTATCAGTACTCTCAGTATGTAATGTCTTCATACCGTCAGTATATAAAAGGGGGCTACATCACGTGGCCCTGTTGTCATGCTGTTCATAATAGATGTAGCAGCCAAAAAATATATTCCATTATATTTGCAGATAAGTTTATTGTATTCTGTATAGATAACTGCTATTTTATGCTCTTTCGTGCCACAATTTATAGTCAAGAACTAACTCTTGAAAAATATACTAGATTATGAATGAATCCAGCAGCTGATGAAGCAAAAGGCAAAGAAAAAAAATTGGAAAATTTTTGTGAACTATAAGATATTGGGTTATTATGTAAACTACTGAAATATTTAAACTGTCTTAGCAGCATTTTTTTTTCTTGAAATGTTTTAAGAACTCAGTACGACACGTTGTTTGCAATTACCAGCCTTATTAGTAGTTACTGACATTATGGTTGCAACAGTTGCTATAACCTATTAAGAGGCTGCTCACAGCCCATAGTAACCAAAAATTAAAAAATCCGTTTAAAAAAACTACCTTTTGAGAAAAAATTGCCATTGAACAGCTCTCTATGAAATTCTGACAGCCTTTTAGCCCTATTGGAAAAGAACAAAAAGGGAGACAGATCAGTGCTATAAATGCCAAAAAGGGATTTTCTTGATTTTTCAGGGGGACTGAAGTTCTCCTGAACTAGGTTTTAGACCATGTTGATTGGAATAGTGTAGCTTTTGTTCGATCAGACGCCAATTACGAGGCTTTTTAGGCTTATTTCCGAATAAGTTTTCTTTTCGTTGTAAACTTGTATTTTTAATGTCAACAGAAAATTTAGCTACCATTCCTGAAGCACTGTCAGATGGCAATTTTTTCATTGGGCAGTTCTTTCCAAAACACGTTTTCAACTTTTGGTTACTGTGGGATGTGGTTTGCCTCTTACTTTGATGAAGCAGCTGCTGCAACCATGATATGGCTCTAACCTGCGATTATGAGGAATTATAACATCTTGTATATGAAACAAGAGCTAAGAGCTCAAATGGCACTTGTGACCAGGTCAGAAGAGCCAAGAGCTCATATGGTATGAGCTCTAGCAACATTCTAAGAATCAATAGATTGATTTAAAGGGAAAATCAGAGGCTTAATGCTGGTCGGGATTTAAAATAAGAGCTCTGAGTCACGAGGTCCGTCTAAATATCAAGATTCATTTAGATCCTATCACCCACTCGTAAGTTAAAAATACCTCAATTTTTCTAATTTTTCCTCTCCCTGACACGCCTACCAATTTCCTTTCACCTCCCCCCAATGTCACCGGATCCGATCGGGATATAAAATAAGAGCTCTGAGACACGATATCCTTCAAAACATCAAATTTCATTAAGATCCGATCACCCGTTCGTAATTTAAAAACACTTCACACAGAGCGACCGACAGAATTTGCGATCGCTATATGTTACTTGGTTAATACCAAGTGCCATAAAAACAGTTTCTTGTAAAAATGCTGCTTTTTAAAATATTGATAGCCACTTTCCTTGTTTGTCAAGTTAACAGATTTTCCTTGCTGTTTAAACAAGGGGAGTGTAATATTCTTTAATAGAGGTTTTGAACCAGCTAAAAGTAAGAGATGAGCTTCAAAGAATCAGGCAGCTAAGCAAGTTAAATTTGGTACCATGCTATAGAAAAGTAGATATGTGTCAAAAGATACGTGCAAAACCTGTGCTTTTTGTTACTATGTCCCATGGTTTGTTCTTTACTAGGTATCAACTATCTCTACGGTCACGATTCAGATGAAATTTTCATATTTCCTATTTACCATGAGAAGTATCAATCCTTTAAGGCCGTGATTAAGTGAACTTGAAAACATTGAGGTTCAAAATCAAAGTTAGGGTAGCCTTCTGTCTCTCAGTTCTCTAGGGACCGGCGATTGTCAAAAACACAAGTGTTCACAAGTGTACACAGTGCTTTTAGTTACTATGTCCCATGGTTTGTTCTTTACTAGGTATCAACTATCTCTATAGTCATGATTCAGATGAAATTTTCATATTTCCTATTTACCATGAGATGTATCAATCCTTTAAGGCCATGATTAAGTGAACTTGAAAACATTGAGGTTTAAAAATCAAAGTTAGGGTAGCCTTCTGTCTCTCAGTTCTTTAGGGACCGTCGATTGTCAAAAACCCTTCAAATAGCACTTATTCATTGGCGGAAACAGCAGGTTAAGTATACCGGCTTGTCAATCTGGTCTCTAGGGGTGTTATCAACGATCTGAAACGATTCTTTCTGGCAAAAAACTTGTAAAAATTTTCAGGTAGCTGAAAATATTCTATGGGACTGCTCGAAAACAGGAAAATACTTCAAAAAATGGTTGCAATCATCTTACAGGTTATTGTCCTCTGCTCATGATAGTACCGATTTTGTTCTAAAAGCAATATCCTTACATTAACCAAACATTTTGTAGTATCTTCAAGAAGCTACGGCCTGATATTAAAAGCGGTATTTTCCGCCAATGAATGCTTGAGTACTTATTAGATATAAATTTTCGATTTTAACATGGGATTTTCGAGTTCCATCAGTTCACTTAATCACGGCCTTAAGTATATCTATGTCCTTGATTACGATAAATCTTAATAAATTCTTGGTTATGATTACAAAAAGTCCTTGTAGATTTGCTGTTGTTAATCCAAGAGGTGGAAAATAACTAATGAACTTAATAAAATTAAAACTTTGGCTTTCGAAAGAGTAAAAATATTAACCGAGGGGCAAATTACAGTTTTTGTAATGCAATAATGTTTACAGTGCAATTACACTAACAATATGATTTCCCACTTTGACTCGCCTGTTTTTGCTTATATTTGAGTCGAGAGGGGAGCGCAGTATTTAATTTTTCACTGGACACTGCCAACTTTACGAACGGCTCATTTGTTTAGTTATTCTTGGCATAGGAAATAATAAATAGACGTGGAATAAAGTAATAATAAACTTTATAAGAAAGCCTTTCCCTTATTAAAAAAACTTCTTTAAAATAGGCTTTTTAAGTTTTAGTTACTATAACACATCTTCACACATCTTTATAATAATAGTATTGATGTCCACGTTGACATTGAACTATACAGATCTTTTACATAATTTCATTGATATACAACCCTATTTTGTGTCAAATATTCTGACGAAACGAATTTTGCGACCTAAATAAACGCTCCTCAGAATACGCAACCAGAAATTTTGTCCATAACCAGAAACCTAACCTGGCAAGGTAAAAAAAACTAATGGTCCCTCAATAACAGTTTTATTTTTGAAATAAAAATAGAAACATTCCTAAAAATGTTAAAATGAGTTTTACTTTTATTATATAAAAACAATAACAATTATTGTAATAAAAATACTACTAAAACTAATATCTATTTAAGCGGTATTGTGAAAAGCATCGTTATTGGTTTTTTAGTTGTATGTGTTGGAATGTCAATATGGTCGGCTTTTAGAAAATATAGAAAATGCACAGCCAATGAAGTGTCACATAAAAAGAATACTCCTATCTCTACTGATTTATTGCGCAACTTCACTGCAAGAAGTAAACGTCAAAGAGACTTCGGAAAACATCAAAACGAAATTCAACGACTGATATTTTTTGGAAATCTGCGAAAATTTGTCTTACCTAAATCAACTTTTGATTATCAACGCACTACTTAACTCCAGAAACATTCTCTTAGAAATGATTGCTACCACAAAGTTCGTTTAACTCGAATCCTTCAGAGCTGAAGGAGAGTCTTCTCTCCACTCTACTGTGGTAGCTATGAATATAAATATACCAATCAGTTTATGGTGTCAAGACGTGATAATGATCCATACAATTTAGGAGCAATTCATTCTTTAGTCACCTCTATTATTTTTAATAGTAGAAATTTTCTATAAAAAGAAAAACAAGTCCTTTACATATTAAAATAAAATAAAAATCATTTTAACATTTTTAGGAATATTCCTAGCTTCGTTCTAAAAAGTTAAATGTTACTAAGACATCATAAATATTTTTGCAACTTGCATAATATTTACCACCCCATAGTGGGCTAATCAGGTGCTCCCGTGAAAGGGAATTGCTTCATCTACTGACTTTTGTAATTTACAAAATTTAATATTTGTAATAAAATAACTTTTTTGGTGCAAAAATTTAGTTTTTGCACACGAGATGATGAATGACGTCGTGACTGTAGGTTACAGCCATAAATGACGTAAAAGTATAAGATACAAGGGTATACTCTGGAGCTGTCAGAGTATGTCTGTGAAAGAAGCTACAGACTGCAGCATAGGAAGGAAGATCAATTGGAATTCCTTAAAGAAAATAAGATTAACATACCTTAAAAGAAGTCTTGGGCAATAGCAATGACAACATAACTCGTTCTTTGCTAGTCCTTGCTGAGAAAAAGCTAAGGGCTTTTCCTTTGTGTAACATTTGGTTTTAAAATAGACCAGGACTAGGCTGAACCACGGCTCATAGTAACCAAAAATTTAAATACTCTTCGAGAAGTTTTATTACAAAATTTCTTTCTTTTTCCTCATTATGGCAATTTTTGTCGTGATTTTTTTTTTTAGAGTTTATATTCATATATAATCTGTTGAAGCTTCTCCAAGGATTATTCTTTCGAGTAAATTATCTAAAAATTGATGTTGAATCAAAAGATAAGCTTCAGAACGAACCTAAACCTTGATTTCAAATTGAACAAAACTTTTGTAACAATTATATTAAATACAATCAAAAACAACGTTTAGATCACCTTGTGCGATTTGAAAATTTGTATTAGAACCTGATATTTTAATTCTTAAGTAGAAACCTGAAAAATCGGAGAAATATTCGTAATATTATCCAGTAATAAAGCTTTGGCAATCATAAACAGAAATTGAATAAACCTTTAGAAGGTTTATGAAAAGGGACTTGCGATTAGAGGTTCGCGATTACGGTTACGAAGGCTGAGGATTAGTTTGAGATTATGATTACTGCTGTTGGATGGATTAGTGAATATCTTTCGTTGGGAAGGTGTGCCTGAAGCTTCAAAAAGCTCATATTTTTGGGACCAAAATTGTTAGCTTGCATTAGAGTTCCTTCAGATCCGTTTGCGCTATATGAAGGATTTACCTTCTGACACCCCTTCATTTGAAAGAATACGTATGAACTACGCTCTCAATATGCGTACTGTGGTGGAGATATCGCCTCTTACTGCAGAAATATTTTTTATGTAAAATGAAAGATAATTTAGATATGATTATGTATACAAAAGTTAGGGCGAGGGCCCCCTCGGAGTCACATGTGTTCAGTGAGCCCCCCATCACCATGAATATACATGGTTTTGATTTGGTTAGGTGTGGTTTTGTGGAAAAAAAGTTGTGGTATTTCAGACCATTCAGACCTTCATGGAAATGAAGAACAGCGATTGGAAGCTTTCTTCTTTTTATTCTAGCTGTGGAATTCATCTCTACCATTGTAGAGATGCATCTATATCATTGTATATCTTTTAAAATAAAATACATTCATATTTACAAAGGATAAAAAAATTCTAATGATGTCGTTGTTTTCGATTGAATTATTCCTGATATATCTGATCATCAATGCCAGTTTACCATTTTATCACTATCGATGTTCTGAATATTGATAATGATGACTGCCCTTGGGCAGTCATCACTGCCCTCGGGCCGTGATGACTTTGCTCTGGTTGCTGATTTTAGTTTTCAGCCTTATAAATTTCCTGTCGTGTTCCATTTCTTTAACTTTTCCAAAAAAAAATTGTGTTCTAGCGCTTCAGTTTAATCTTACCGACTTATAAATTATTTTGGTTCCACTTATTTTAGCTATTCAGTTATTGGTGGAACTTTAAGATCCAAAATTTGTAATGGACTCAAAATCGGAAGTTGGCTCAACAGCGGTTGCAACAAGCAATACAAATAGCGAGGAAAAGGAGAAAACTCCATTCAAAATGCCGATCTTGATTGGAAAAAAAAGTGTTCTTGCAAAGCCATTGAAGCAGACTTCAGTAAAGCCTAACACAGCACCAAGTATAGAAGAGGTACCAAATAGAGAAGTGACAACAGTGTCGGAAATAAGTACCAATACTTTGGCTCCAAGCAAAGCTGGTGAAGAAAAACCACTAGCCTTTCCATATGAAGAACCTGAATGGGGTGGACTTCCACCTGAATCTTACAGCCTTGAGGTTCTCAAAGAGGGAGTGATTGTTGAAAAAGTTGATTTAAGTGGAAAACCTTTTCATGTTGTAGGACGTTCAGATACTTGTGATGTTCCAATGCAACATCTATCCGTGTCTCGTTTTCATTGTATTATACAATATTGTGCAAATGAAATACCTGAAATGGAAAAGGGTATGTACCTGTACGATATGGGTAGCACACATGGTACGTTTTTGCATGGTCACAAAGTGATTCCAAGAAAATATCAACCGTTAAGGGTTGGCCATATGTTCAAAGTAGGAGGAAGTAAAAGGATGTTCATTTTGAATGGTCCTCGTGATGATGAAGAACCTGAATCTCAATTAAGCATTACTGAACTAAAGCTATTGAAAATGCAGAAATTGGAAGAAAAGAAAAAGGAAGAAGAATTGGCAAAGACTAAAGAAGAAATGAGGCTTGCTGAAGAGAAGAAACAACTGGAAGAGGGAATTTCTTGGGGAATGCGTGAGTTTTTAAACATACTCCCGATTTGTTTAAATTGTTTCCCTTAAGAAACCAATGCCCATTTTCATGAATACTTGAGTGTATTTTCAACACTTTTAAGACTTTAAGACTTGAAAACACTTTTAAGCTTTGCACTGTCATGTCACGGGTTTTGTACACTTTTTGTTGCATAGCAGTTGTAGAAGATTATGTTTAACTTCTTTCTCACCACTCATTCTCAATTCCGATTTCTAGTTGAATAAAATGTAACTTTATGTATAGGAAACAATTAGAAAAGAAAGTTGATCATTTGTCTTATGTTTAGCTTGAATGTCATACTGTCATACATATCCAGAAATAGTCCCCCACTAGACTAAAATATGTAAAAAGTCAATTCAGGAAAAATTACTACTAATGAAAGAAAAAAATGAATATTAGTGATAAATCACTGGTGTTGGGGATAGCAACTATGATACATATATAATTCTAAACCCCTTTTTTGGGAGAAATAATAGAAAAAAAGCTTAATGGTAATTACGTTTTGGATTGATATCTTTTTTTGCACTATAATAATTAGCAAATTCAAAAAAACATTTAATAACTTGAAGTCATAGTGCATGTTATTTTTAGTCACTTTCAAATGATAAATCCAAAAATATCAAGAGTTAAGTTCTATATGGTATTAAACCTACATTTTCTTGGGGGGCACCTTTTTAAAGGCGCTACTGTTTGTTTCAGCTGCTAAATCAAGGTATTTGAACAATTCCTCCATCATCTCCACCAGTTTCATACAATTAACTCCATCATTAGCACCCAAATCTAAACCACTGCACTTAAAACAACGAAATAAAAAATCACCAACCTCTCTAACGTCACAGGTACAAACTGCTCCTTAATGCCATACATTCGTTTAGTGGCTTAAATTGATACTTGCGTCTTTGTAGATGGAACCCCCCCCCCCCTCAAACTGTTGTATTTGTGCCATATACAACCTTACTCTTATGCAATCAAAGCGAATTTATATAAAAAAAAAGTAATTAAATTTCAATATTACTTTTGAAATAATTCTTTAATAATCTCTATGTGAGATGATTTTCTTTTACTTTGAAAGATGCCAGAAATTGTCTTTATACTGATCATTAGTTTTTATATCTGAATGACAACGTAAGAAAATACCAGTTTTCAAGTATAACGTACAAATTAAAGTGAATCAATTATTTCCTGAGCTGCACAAAATAAAAATTAATAATCCAAAGTAAAATTTGTTATTTACTCTTTGCTTGTTTTGTGTTATTTTTGTGTTATTATTTGAAAATTTAATTTATTTAAACGAAAATCAAGCCTTTATTGTTTTATGCATATAAATCTGTTATCTCTTCAAATTCAGGATAAACGTGTGACGGTACGATTTTAATTAACAACATCTTTTTATTACCAGCTGAAGAGGCCGAAGAAGCTACTGATTTGGCAGAAAACCCATATGCAGTCAATGAGGAGCTCGATCTTGAAGATCCAAAGAAAACATTGCGAGGTTGGTTCGAAAGGGAAGGGTATGAACTGGAATACGACGTCAATGAAAAGGCTCCTGGACATTACATTTGTAGGGTAACGTAAGTAAGACCTGATCTATAAATCAGCTTGGAGTTGACCCTCTTGTCAACTTTACAAATTTTTGAGGGTAAATAATAGAATGGTAGAAGAGAGAAAAGGCTTATAGAAATGAGGGAAGAAGAGACTACAACCTGAAAAAGACCAGAAGTCTTTCTTTCTAGCCAAACCTTTAGTGCCTCTTCTCCTTCGTTTGATAGGGACAGGATCTAGCTTTTTCCCTCTAACTTTTTTTTGCAAATTCCTTCATTTTACCGTTAATTTGCATTTGTGTTATTTTCCCTATTATATTTACTTAAAGAAAAGCATATATGAGTCATATGTACAGAATATGATTAGTATAGTGGGGTGTAAAAATAGAGTTAAACTAATAAACTAAAAATAGAGTTAAACTAAGAAACCAGAATTTTGCTTTTAAACTTCATCAGACTTGATCTCAGATAGTTAAGCGGGATCAAAAAGTACAATTTCAGCTCACTATTGTATTCACTTTAGCCTCATAAAACAAGTTAAGAAATTAGTCTTGTTCTAATTGAAATTAAATTACCTGAAATTAGAATTAAGAAATTAGTCTTGGTCTTGGAAATTAGGAGGCAATGGTCTTATTAAACCTATTTAGTGCGTTTTCTTCTTTTTTTTGACACACTGAATCATAACGACTTACTGAGTTTGAAGACAGGATTTTTCAAAGACAAAGGTTTTGAATTTCGATTTTAAAGAATAAAAAGTTTTGAGATCCTGATATGAAATATGAAACTGCTAAAAATAAAAGAAAAAAGAACGCGAGACACTTGTTCTTTATCTGTATCCACTGTATTGACTCAGATAATTGTTGAATCTGTCATTGTGTTCTAAACTATAGGGAGTAAAAAAATTTTAGAGAATAGACCCTGATAAACCCCAGTTTTTGTGCCCAATAACTTAAGAATTTGAGGAAGTAAAAACGAAATAGGACTTATTGACACTGATTTCTATTCACTTGGTGGGAGTGGAGAATAGCGTAAAATTCAATTTCTAAACCGTTTGCACCTAAGTTTTCAGAAATGGATGGGTGATCCTAGTTGCAAAAAAAACTTATAGTATTTTGAAGTGTTTAAGTCAAAATACATTTGAATTTAAATTTTAAATTTCTGATGTATGGGATTTTCTATTAATTATTCTGAATGTTTGCACCTGGGTTTTCAGAAATGGATGGGCTATCCTAATTGCGAAAAGACTTATAGTATTTTGAAATGTTTCAGTCAAAGTACATTTGAATTTTAATTTTAAATTTCTCCTGTATGGCCTTTTTTATTAATCATTCTGAATTATTAATCTGATTATTACTATATTTTATAGTATTTTAAATATTATTATATTATTGTATTGTATATATAATATTGTATATAATATGTATTATATTATTTATATTATACTACATTTTAAATGTATTACATTTTATTAAAGTGATTTTTCATTTAGTCTTCCAGTCGATAACAATGAAGGTCGCCAGCTAGTTGCTGAAGCTTCGCATAAAGGCAAGAAAAAAGAAGCCGTCTTACAGTGCGCCCTTGAAGCGTGTAAAATCCTGGATAATTTGGGTCTCCTTCGACAGGCAAAACATGGTAAGTACTTTTTCAGGTTAGTATCATTATGTCATAGCATGAGAATTTGATGCCAAGAACATGCATTTATTCTCTGACTGCCTGGAATACTCTGTCTGAGTCATCTAGGAGTAACACTTATTTGCTACTTTCTAAAAAAAATATTTACAGTTCGTTACCACAAACTGTTTGATAGATCGTAGATGCGATCATCTTTTCTTCCCCTATTTAAAATAAATATTCAAAAGTAGGACAACTGAGACATGTTAAACTCGCAAAGTCAACAGAACGTTTCAATTAATTGAAGCTTTTGACAAAGAACAGGCAAAGTTACTTTGCTCATGATTAATGCCAAGATTAGCTTATGTAAAAATTTACCGGCTTTTAGGCACTCAGGCAAGTTTACCAGCAAAATCCAACGTAGACTATTATTTATGGACGTGGACTATTATAAAAATGAGATAAAATAATTTATAATTTCACAGTCACTTTTCTGACGATGCACCCCCACCCCCTGTTGTTTCCCGATTCCTCCGTTAGCCTACTTGAATCTCGTGATACTATGTAGGTTCTTCGTTAAAACGGGTTTTGCAATCTCGATTTTGCAGTCGTCTGTCAGTCATCCTAGGGCATGAAGAATAAAATTGAATTTTATTAGACAGTCCAGGTCAGAGAATAATGCCAAGAACATGCATTTATTCTCTGACTGCCTATTCTGCTGCGGGGAATTCTCTGTCTGAGTTATCTTAGGAATGTCCATATATGCAACTAAAAATTCCCTAGCTATCGTTAAACTCTCGGAAAATTTTAAAAAGGGTGGCTTTTCGCTACAGCACTATTATTTATAGGTTGATGATATCAATCCTGAAAAGACGCCATTATTACTAGCAGCACGTTGCTTGTTATCAACCGGCAGATTTTTTTTCTAGGAATATTGCCAGAAGCTTTCAATAATCAGTGAAAATATTCCTGTAATGTCTAAGAGGTGAATGGACATACTACTGATCCACAGACCTCATAAACATAAAGAGAAGAAGAAGCACTTGATTGAGCTCTCAGTGACATTACAACTATTTTTGAGCCTGATTACTGATTACTATGAAGTTTTAGTACCATGTCACTAAAGTTGGGCGTGAATTACTGCTCATTGAATATTTTTTCTCATCATATGATTCTTGCCCGTATTTTCTTGATTGAACAGTGAAATCTTTATTGCTTTCAAACCTTGTCAGAAAACAGATTTACTGTTCCCTCGGTTGCTAACAGAGAACTAACAGAAGACAGAAAACTTTTCCCTCTCCTACTAGGATTTATTTGTAAATGCTCAAGTCAACTGTTTATTATAGCTTCCGTTATGACACTATCTACCCATCATTCTAGTAGCAACTATTTTGTATATTTGTTTCGATAATGATCATCCTTATGATAACAGTCCCTGATATTTTGTTAGGCTCCCTTAATTATTGCTTCTCGGTAATCGTTATCATTGTGATAACGGTCCTTGATTTTTTGTTTGGTTCTCTCAATTTTTGCGCCTGGTTGGTTAAATACCTTTGTTTTTCTCTTTTTAGGATGCTATCTATATTTTTTGGTGCAGTACTATTTTTTAAAAAAAAAGATATTTGGATTGCTTGGCTCTGATACTTTTCTCGGTTCTTCTTTCTTTTTTTTTGTTAGCATGTGATCATATCTTTTCAATGTAAAGTTCTAACCATAAAATGACGTGTCAAATTCATTAAATAAAAAAAAACACTTCAAAAATTTCAGGTATTTTTCTAGTTTTAAGTGGAAACTTAAAATTGTTTCTGAGACACCATTAATATTTTTTCAGTTTGCATTATAACTTTAGTAATTCTGAACTGAAACGTAAAATAAAATTAAAATTATCTTAGATTTTTTTTTCTATGGAAATATAGCAAAACGTTATAGAGATGCTCGCTTTTGGGAGTTGAGACAGAAGAAAGTTTAGTTCCAAGTGACAATTATAACTTTGAACTAAGAGATGAAATAAAACTATTTTGCTTGAAATTTTGGGGAATTATTCTAGTTTTAACTGACGAATCAGGTTTTTTGTTAAAACCCCAAAAAATTACTGCATTTTATGCAACTATATTTTCATGTTTTTAATAGTGGTATAAATTATATTTTGATCTTCGTGTGCAAGATGATGTTTATAAAATTTACTATTTTAAAACTATTGTCTTTTAGTTAAAACTATTATATAAATATTATAAAAATAAGTTCTTATTTTTTCATATCCTTAAATATAATTACAATATCTAAAGAAGGAACCTCTTCTCCCAATTGTTGTGTCAATCTACAAATTTGGGGGGCGGGGTGAAATGTACGTCTCAAAAAAGGAGACATATTTTTCAATTTTCAAATGGAAATACCAAAAAAAAGTTATCGGATATATCCCCTTTGCACTCCAATTGACACCGCTGCTTCTCCCACTGGTTGCGTCTCTGTTTGTATTCTATTAAAACAAAGCTGACGAGTTCATGTGTGACCAATTTATGGTTAATTTAGACGTGATACCATTCCGTTAAGTAATATACGGTTGATATTGTAGAAAGTCGAGCGAAACGGGAGAAATACCGAGAAGAGGAGGACTTCTACTCATCAGACGAAGATTCTTTTCTTGACAGGACAGGTGAACTGGAAATGAAAAGGCGGAAGAGAATGTTAGAAGCAGGGAAATTAGAAGAAAGGGCAGAAACATTTGAATCTCTTGTAAGTATAGGTAAACAATTTAACTTTTATTTACTTGCTTAGTAAGTCTGTGGTGTTTCTTTGAAGTGAACAAAAGGGACAATGAACCAAAGAAGAAAGAGAGACTAAGAACGTACTAAAATGAGAGTACATTCTTGTATCTGAAAAATAGGCGTAAAAACGTTCTTGGTCAACATACAGGGCAAAACTTATTATTAGCCGA
This sequence comes from Artemia franciscana, assembly GCF_032884065.1. NCBI lineage: Eukaryota > Metazoa > Arthropoda > Branchiopoda > Anostraca > Artemiidae > Artemia > Artemia franciscana. The sequence continues at coordinate 25,560,925 of NC_088863.1, read as the reverse complement.
ATAGGCAAAATATCAATTTTTCTTGTTGTATTTATGGCGTTTTTAGATAAATTTGTTTTTATAACTATGATGAAAGTGATGAATTGTAGCATCTAGTCTCAAATCATTTTATTATGGCAAATGGTTGAGAAGAAAATAGAATCGTCAGGTATACCCTTCGGTTAACCATTCGGCCTTGATACGATAAAAATAAGAAATAACAAGAGCAATGAACGTTTTATAAAAACAAGCAGAAGTGTATAATGCCATGCCTTCGATTATGTTACTGAATTGCTTTCTACAGTTTTAAGGCGACAAAAAATAAAGCTTTCGTGGCTATTACTGTAGAAAAAGAAATCTAAATTTTAAGAAAGTTAACTTTTCTTCAATCTGCAACTCTTCAAGCCAAGTTGGTGCATTGGCACAATAAGTAGAAGAAAGAGATAGAGTTATCTTATGTTTTCAAAGCCAAACATTACTGTGAACCGTTCTGCAAATCGGAGACATTTACGATCCCGATGCTGATTCTGGAAATTCTCCAATTTTAAAGTGAATCAGCTGCACAATCACTAGGGATGCGTTCCAGAAGCTAATTATCTTTTATTATAATTAATTATTTGTTATTATTTTAATTCAAAAATGGCTCAATCTCATCCCATATTTCTTCAATAAGCAAAATATGTTTACTTAATTTTTTTTCTTATAATTCAAAGAATTGCCACAATTGTTTTATTGTTTGGTGTTCTTAAATAGAATATAATTATAAGTAGTTAATTCAAAGGTAATTGTTTTTAGGAACGCACCCTAGTTCTTCTTTTTTCTTTCATCACATTTTGGTTGAGGCCATGTAGTACCTTAAGGGATAAATGTATCTCGCCCATTATAAACTGCAGTTGGCTTAGCCAAACTATTTAGAATTGATTCGGCGATCTTGCCATAATTTGTAGATCTTGGATAATAAATGAACGACAGAAAACTAAAAGTCGACTCCTTATTACCTGGAAAATTTAGGAAAACCTCTAAATTTCTCTCAATTTATGTCGGAGATAGAGGTATTCAGTGTTAGTGAAATTTGGGTCACCAGAAAACATGAACTTTGTCTTTTTCGATTATGATGAGCGGAATTTCCTTATAGTTCAGAAAAGTGTATTCCCTAAAAGTGTTCTAGCATACCTGCTAAGAAAACACTAAGAATTAGCTCAAACGAAATGTCATTTGATGGATTTGGCAGCTTTGAGAGCTTCCTGTGATCCTACTTGCTTTGAAAATCGGACAAATTTTATACTCAAACCAAAGATTCTCAGTAGCTCTTGATGATGGCTAGTCCCCAGGAAAAATTCTCTAATGGACCCTTTGTCTTTGAGACGGTCAGCCGTCAAGACAGGAAGACTTAGACTCCGAAATGATTTTAAGGTACCGACCGCATGGTCTTGTTTGGTAAAATATCAGCTTTTGGGAAGTTGCTAAAATTCTCCAAAAATTCTTTGGCTATTGGCAGAGTACTATTTTATTCTGATCTGTAGCTAACCTTATTGTACAAAAACTAATTACAAAAAAACTATCATTACTAGAAGACTTTAAACATTTATCCAAATAGAACTTTGTTTGAAGAAAAATCAGAATAAGAATGAGACGGTAACTCAAAACAGAAAGAACTAATTTGTCAATTGCTAATTTGTGTTGCAACCAAATATCAAATATCCTTTTCAGGGTAGAACATTGAAAATGGAAAAAAATATCCAATTATTTTATCTGGGAAAATAACCCCGTGGTGGCACAGTGGATTGATCTCTACTGCGCAATTCAGGGCCCGGGACCGAAGACAGCAGCCACATGACTTTGAATTGCATAGAAATTATGCATTAACGTCTCCAAAACAAGAAGAAGAAGAGCGGTTTTAAAGTTCAAACAAGAAGAAGAAAAGACGAATAGAAATCGTTTTTAGATTTAATTTTCGATTAGTTTTTTTATTCAAATTTCAATCAAATTTTTTTTTCAGACAGAGAAGCATAGTGAAGTTCTAGCGGAGATTGATTCCATTGGTAAACAGCTTGAAGCTGCTGCAGCACATGAGCGAGAAAGAAAAAAGCTCGAGGAAGAGAGTCAAGATTCTTTAGACGCTTACATGACATCGCTTAAATCAGCACGCGTTTTTGATACATCCACTGTTGCCAAATTGAAGGTATAGCTACTTATTTTGGTTCTTTACGATATGCTTGTTTTCTCTGTAATGTAGCAAGGAATATATCTTTTTCCTTGTGCTAATTTGAAGAAACAGGCAGTAGTGTTTTACTTCTTATATCGGCGTATCAACACAATTGAAAACATGGGTGAACAAAAATTTTTTGCTATTGAATGACTTTGTGATTCGTATAGGATTATGTCGATTTTTAAACATACCATTCAACTCAAAATGTAATACTGTATCTAAATATAACAATCATTTCCTCTGGAAATTCCTTTGAGAAATTTAAGATAAAGTTGCTGATTATTAGTTACCCCTGTAGTATAGGATGCAGAGGCCATAGAGGTCACATGCTATGCAAGCTCCAATGAATTACCCCAGCACTATTGCCAGGAAGTCTATCTCCACTTGTGCTGTCTTGATTCGGTCTTGATACTACAACAACAGAAGTCGAAACGATACCAATCCTGCTTTTTTCTTCTAAAGGACACCTGAAAATGACATCTGAAACCGGTGTTTGCGGCTTTTGCTTGCTAGATAGTATTTCAGAAAATCTGAAGCTCAGAACCAAGTTTAATAGACTTCCCCCTTGTTTTAAAGCGCTGTTTTTATTTTCGGTATCAGCGTTTTTTAGGCTATCTTTTGTTATATGTTTTGTAATTACCGCATTCCGTCGAACCACCTTCTTGAAATAAGGGAGATGGCCGACCGTGGCTTCCTGACTATGTGAGTTTCTTGTCCTAGCGTATCTAAACGTTGACCTGGTATCCTAGTAGCTTAATAATAATCAAATTAAAAAATCCAAAGGCCTTCTTTAGAAAATGTTACGTTTTTGGAACCTACAATGACAAAACGTAAGCTTTGTTTCGAGAAACTCAATTTTTGGGTAATAGTTTTTCAATTTCCAAAGGAAAATTATCAAGCGAATTGCTTTTACTAGAAACTTTAATATGAACTAATTTCGCCTATCAGCTAATCAAATTGGAGTAAGGGAAGGCTTATATCTATGTAGTTTACTGAATTCTCCGCCATATTGGCGGCTGAAACTTTTTTAGTATACAAATTTTAATATCGCTAATACACAATAACGCAATACCGCTAATTTTAAGGGACCATACGTCTTTTCATCAACTCTCCATGCCATATATTGATTCTACTACTAATAAAAACTCACGGCAGGACCAAGCTGCCTAAGGCCAAACCAACTATGCACGCTCCTCCTCCATCCTAATCTATTCAAATCCTCCCTCTTTACATCCTCCCATGAAGTTTGTATTTCCCTTAAATCTTTTTTTACGGCGTCCTCCCACCTAAATATACATTAACATATATATATATATATATATATATATATATATATATATATACTAAATATATATATACATATTTGTACATGTATATGTTAATGTATAATATATACATATATTAAATGTATATTAATAAACATACAATGCATTAATGCTCACGTTTTCCTTTGCCTTATGGCTTATTGGTGGCAAATGGTAACTGGAGGTGACCAGGTTAAAAGGTTTAAAGTTATGGTATAGATTTTGTCACAGCCTTTTATTGTGGAAATGTTGCGCTTAAGAGTAATGCAGTGACCACTTGAATCCTGTGATTAGGTACAATCTCCATTGGTTATTCACAGGTACCCTCAATCCTTTTGATTTTCTTAATGTAACAGTACCAACATTAGAGCCTAGTTGTATAAGGTGTTTAGGTAGCTTAGAAAAAAGGAAGTCTTGTTTTGCGATTACATCTTACTTTCCCTTCTCTCCCTACTGAATTTGAATCCAATGTGGATGCTTTGTATAAACAACTCAGTTTTTGAAGGAGCTGAAAATTTTGAGGCGGTATGCTATTGAAATCCGCCTGGCGTGCCAGAGAAAACCCATTTCTAGGGTTCTTTCTAATCATTATTTTTTCTCTTTTTTTGTCAATTTCGAGCTTTTCTGGGTTAGGATGGAGTGGCTTGTGAAACTTTAACACTGATGTTGGGAGTTAATTTCTATGATATTATTAAATTTCTCTGACAACTCGTAGTCTGAAAGGTTTTATAATAGCTCTTGTTTTAATCATGACAAGTTAGATCTTAATAATTATACAATAATTCATATTGAGAAATGCCCCTAAGATTTGGTTAGTATGATGTCTAGGTGTAGATCTAGAATGATGGTAAATATATGGCCGCAGTCTAATTTTGTGTGTATAAAGAAAAATGTTACTTGATAGGAGTCTGGAAATTTCATCTGGTTATTTTTGTCAAAAATGTCTACTAAATTGAAGAGACTTGAGCTAAAATTTACCCAAATGGAAAATAAATGCAAGAAAAAGATTCAGAAAGAATCGCAACGATTGAAAAGGAAACCGCAATTTCAGCTGAGATAAAATCAAAACATTCTCTGAGAGTAAAAAAAGGCAAGAATTGTTTTTTTGTTCTTGAAGGCTGATTTGTACATTAGTTTCCCACAGAAAATTCCTTTGGGGGGGAGGGGGTTAGTTCTTATAATCTTCTGTATGATTTTTTTTTATACTTTCCAGATAATTTGCCTATTTTTGTGGTTTTTCAAGTAATGCCCCCCTCAACCCCGAACAAATTACTGAGTATGCGCCAGATATAAATTATCTTCTTATGAAACCTTTTTTAAAGAATTTAAAGCGTCGAAAATGATCGTGATCATTTGCAGATTGTACACCTAACAGGTGTTTTGTATCATGCAGATGCACCTCTAGGCCAGTGCGCAAGACTTTGGTACTAAAGGGGGCCCAGCAATAAAAAAAAAAAAAAAAATTATGTGAGAATTCGAGTAAGAAGTGCCAAGAAATTTGAGAAAGTTTAGGATTTCAAGCGGACGAGTCCTCTCCTCCCTCTGGAACATTTTGAGAGATTTATAAATCAATTTTGAGAGTTTTATGAATCAATGTTCATGGTGATCACTTTTCATGCCTCCTATGAACTATTGAATGTTGACTGTATTGTTCTCACAAAACGGTGTAATTACTGTTTTCAAATAAGAAACTATAATATATTAGTAGTTTATTATTTACTATGCATTTTTGCTTGTGTTCTTACACTGGGTTTCTTGGCCGCCCTGTACTTGCAGAAATTTAAAAAAAAAGTAGTTGTGCAGTCGCCCTCTTACTCAAATTTTAAATTGGCAGTACTCATTAGCACTTAATGACGAGTAAATAGAGACTGATAGTTTCTTGACAAATCGGTATTCAGAACTGCTAAAATCAGCTGCAACAAAATCACCGATATCAAGTAACTTACATCGTTACTTTTTGTGAAATGCTACCAAAATGCCGCCAAGGACTAGGGGGTTTGAACCCCTCCTCTAAATGTTTGTTTGTCTCGTAAAAACGTAACAAAAATGAATAAAGACATAGGCCGTGCCCCTGGGCGGGGCCTATGAGGGGTGCCAAACTGAGGTTTTTTTTCATCAGTGCTATGACGTTTTGATGTTTTCTTTGGTGAGGGGGGGGGGGTAGGCAAAATCAACATTGTTCCCGGGTGGTAGAAACTATGAGCTACGCCTGTGATTGTCTATAGTGGTTTCAATTATCATTGTGGTAATTTCTCTTTTTTCTCCATTTTTGCTAAGGACAGCTTTTTAGTAATACAAGGAGGAATTATTCTTTTATGAATTCCACTAGCATTAGAGCCGATTTTTTACGTATTAAATCTATTTTCCTCTAGAAATTTCATCAAGCTATAATTTCAATTTTTAGGCAAATTCTGGGAAAAATTTGATAATTACATTTTATTTTCTATATATACGATCTTCTCTATTTGTATACAAACAAATGATGCATGTTTACTGAGAAATATAAACTTAAATTGCAACTTATCAGTCGCAAATTTTTAAATTTTTTAATTTTTTTTTTCTTGCTGATCACATATTTAAGTTTTAATATGGTTTCTTACTTTCAGTTTTTTCTCAGTTTAATTTCTGATCATATTTCATGCAATCCCCGGAAATCTTACTCCTGTCCAGGTAAAGTTCCTCCCACGCTAAATCCTCCCACGGGAAAATTCCCTGGAGGAATTTCTTTCGGATGATTTCTCCTGGAAAATCCTCCTTGGAATACCCTTTAATTTAAAAAAAAGACTTTATTTTCTGATCTTCTTTCGAATCATGCGAGAACTCCTCTCTGTGTGGGATATTTTCCCTAGAAATCCCACCCCTAGTGAAAAGGTTTTTCCGTGGGAAATTCCCTCCCGTGGGAGGATTATTAGAATGAAGCCCCCTCCCCCTTCTGCATGTGGATCAGGCTTGATAGTTGCGAACAGAGGTTAAGAATAATCAGGACTTTTTGAAGTGTCAGCATAAGTACTTCTACAGTTTAGTTCGGTCTACCCTCTCCCCCTAAATTCTGATGGTTGTATGGTCTCTTCTATATGTGACACGGTTTTTTTTTGCTGTTTTGATGAATTCAGCCCTTTAAATCACTTTGGAGGGCTGGGCCCTCTTCCTTTACAACCGCAGCTGCGCAGCAAAAATAATTCAACTAGCTTTGTTTCTAAAATTAACTAGCATGTTAATTCTCTTCTCTGTTTATTCTCATCTTTTTTCAAGATTAAACTAAAAAACAATTTTTAGCAAAAGTAAAAACTGAAGCTATGTCTTCGGCAGAGCAAAAGAATAAAATAAATATATATATATATATATATATATATATATATATATATATATATATATATATATATATATATATATATATATATATATATATACTTAAAATTAGATATTAAAGTAAAAAAACAGATATTGCATTTAATAAAATATTGCACATATATATATATATATATATATATATATATTTATTTATTTATATATATATATATATATATATATATATATATATATATATATATATATATATATATATATATACTTAAAGTTAGATATTAAAGTAAAAAAAAACAGATATTGCATTTAATAAAAAATGAAACCAATAATGAACTTATAAAAAAACAAAAATAAAACTGATTTCTAAATCAAAACGAACAGAAACCACTAGATATATTAACTGGGAAGTCGTCCCCTTTGTACCCTAGATTACAGCGCTAGTGTCATTTGCGCCTTATTAAAAGTAAAAAAAAAAAGAAGAAAAAAAAACAGATGTTTAGTCAAATAAAACTCAAGGCAGTATCCAGAGTGAAGGGAGTTACTGGGCTTCAGCCCCTCTCCTTTTCGTTCAAAGGTTCAATTCCACACTTTAAAAAGCTAAAAAAATGTATATATACAAATTTTGATGACTTTTGTAAAGTAGTTTCTGGTAAACACCCCCTCCCCCCAGCGAATGTTGAAGACGGTGACCTAAACTGAAACAAGCTATGTTGGTGTAGGTTATTAAAAAGCAGTAACAGGTATATATTAAGGAACAGCTTAGGCTATTCAGTTGAAATTTTCAGTGCATGTTAAGGCACATGTTGAACCAACCAAATGGTAATACTACTCCTACTAATTTCATTACTACTACGCATGCTACTATTAAGGCAAAAGATAATCAGTAGAATTTTCAGAAAATGTTGAGAGGTATGTTAAATTAATTAAAATACGATTTATGTATGTCGGATGTGAAAAGACTGTGTTAGTCCTGTATCAAAAACTGCTTAAAGTATTAAGTTGAAACTTCCAGAGCCTGTTGAGGATTATCTTGAGCTAATAAAAATACACTGCGTGTATATCACTACTGCTAACAGTAGCAGTACTACTACTACTGTCAGTACTGATATTACTAAAGCTAATGATATTAGTTTAGAAGTGTCAGGGACTATTGAGAGGGGTTCTGGTATAAATCAAAATACATTATGTGCGTGCAAGTTAACAGGATGTGTCAGCAACATCTCAGAGACCACTTAAAGTGTTATGTTTAGACTACAAGGGCATAAGGAGGGGAAATAGTACTAGGCCAAAAAGGCACGATGCGAATACCATTTCTACTTACTACTAGAGCTACTACTAGTATCACTAATACTACTCCTATTGCCTTTACTATTACTTCTGCTTCTGTGCCTACTTCTAATGCTAATCCTAAAAGTATTCTTTAAACTTTCTGAGAATGGTGAGGGCACCGTTGGACTGAATAGAAACACACTATGCACATATGGTTATAAAAGGGGTGTATTAGTATTATCGCAGTAACAGCTTAGAGTGTTCAGATGAGACTCCCAAGTCTACCAATATCCCTAACGCTTTTGCTGCTACTTTTACAACTACTACGGCTACTGTTGAGCTACATCAAAATAGCTTAAGTGCATCCAAATTGTCAAAATATCCAGGTGAGGTATCCTAGGAGTAGAATAAGATATAAAGTAAAAAGTTTCACGGAAAATTAATGTTGATTTAAAACTATATGAAAAGCCACTATATGTATGCTGGTTTCAGAAAAGACGTCTCAGAAATATCCTAAGAGCGACTGGAAATATTAAGTTGAAACTTTTAGGACTGCTACTATTGCTACTTTGCTCTTACAATTGAATTAAAGTAAAAAAAAAAGTATAAGTGCATTCAGGTTGTCAATATAGCATAGGTTCTGTGCTTTAGAAATGGTATAAGTTTTATTTTTCAGGGTAACTTGAGGTGTTAAACTAAATTAAACAATACTGTATGTTTGATTTTCAAAAGGCCGTATGTTGTTAAAGTTCGTTGAAGATTTTTTTCTGAAATATAAATAATAAGCTAAACTAGGAGTTCTGAAGAAAACCCGAAAAGGTTGAAAATATTATTTTCTTTGCCAATGAAAAAGACTTAGTCGATAGAAACGAACAAAAATTAATTTAAAAAACTCTCCGCAAAATAAGTTTTTCAAAGAAAAAGTAAAGAACCAAATTAAACCAAGAATGAACAGAGATAAAGTCAATTAATTCTCCAAGCGTAGAACTTCTTCACTAATGCATATCGATCGAATTAAACTCAAAACAGAAGAAACTAAGAGGACTGACACCCACCTTGCCTTCTGGAGACCAGAACATAATATTCACTTTAGTGGAAACCATCCTTATTTGTGAGCTATGTCTTCTTTCTCGTAATATTGAAATCAAAGGAAAAGAAACATCGCCATTATAACCAAATTTACAAAAAAAAAAACAACAACATATGAATGATGATTAACAGTTTAATATATATACTCATATTCATTCCTAACGAACGCTGATAATAATTCAAGATCAAAATAAATAGACTGAAATGTAACTATCTGTGTCATTTTTTTTTTAGATCAAAAGAATTGGCCTACAGAAAGAAGAACTACGACTTCGAAAGCTAGTTGAGAAGTCGAAGCCAGCGCTGGTGAAATTTTAGTTTTTATGATTCCTCTTCTTGTTTAATGTTTGTGCATTTACGAAACTCTATGAAATAAGATTTTAGAAGTTTTCTTAATCGAGAATGGATTGGGTTGACTTTATCTTGAATTTGTATAATATGTTAGCTGGGGGCAGTAATCAGGATGGCAGAGGCTCTATGGGGCCATCGATTCATTAGTAACCATTAATTCATAAAGTAACATCAATAACCATTTCAAAAATACTCACTTCTCCTCTACTCCTTTTTTTCTTTTTTTGATACGAGTTAGGTTCTTACACCTTTTTCAGATAATTTCGCTCCATATTCTTTTTGTGTATTTAAGAATAATATTGTTATTATTCCATGATATATATATATGTATATATATATATATATATATATATATATATATATATATATATATATATATATATATATATATATATATATATATATATATATATATATATATATATATATATATATATATATATATATATATATATATATATATATATATATATATATATATATATATATATATATATATATTGACAAAATGAGACACAACGTTCAGGGTAACAGTATTTTGAGAACACCTCTGAGAGACCAAACAGGACCAAAAAAAGGAGAAGAGAGATGTTGTCACAAATTCCCCATATTGAACCCATGTCTTCTGCCTTGAAATGAGCAAATATCTATGTTATAGGAAAAGCATGCTATGTCCAGGTTTTTCTATCAAAATTATAAAAACTTCATTGCTAGAATTAGGTGAAACCTATTGGATATAAACTTACAAGACGTTTATGTAAGGTGATAACAATATTGACTATTGAAGTCGATCAGTTCTAAGGAACAAATATTTACCGACGTTAAGCCAATTTAGAGTTCTTAAAAACAAAGATAAGAATTTCCATGTTTACTGAAAGTGGGGTTTTCTTCGGAATGCGCTTCCATAGCCTTTGCAGCCTTCTTCAATTCCCCTGACTGCACATATTGTCATTTTCAGAACGCGTTCCTAGAATAAATTAAATAAAAAAAAAACTAATTTTTTTAGCTGAAAGTAAGGAGCGACATTAAAACTTAAAACAAACAGAAATTACTCCGTATATGAAATGGGTTGTCCCCTCTACAATCCCTCGCTCTTTACGCTAAAGCTTTTAATTGTTTTAAAAAGTAGAATTGTGGCAAAGAGTAAACTTTAGCGTAAAGAGCGAGGGATTGCGGAGGGGACAACCCATTTTATATACGGAGTAATTTCTGTTCGTTTTAAGTTTTAATGTCGCTCCTTACTTTCAGCTAAAAAAGTTAGTTTTTTTCAATTTAATTTCTGAACGTTTTTGAATTACTGCATATTTGGTTTTGGCTCTCCGCACATAAATTATTAAAATGAAATTTGTATATTAATTCTTTTTTTTTGGCTAAATGGCTTTCTCTTAGTTTTGATCAGACGATTTTGAGAAATAACGGGTGGAGAATGAGGCCTAGTTGCCCTCCAATTTTTCGGTTGCTTAAAAAGGCAACTAGAACTTTTAATTTTTAACGAACGTTTTTATTAGTAAAAAATATACGTAACTTATAAATTAGCAACTTACGTAACAAACTTTCATAATCTTATATTTTTATTATGTATACAAGGGGATTTGTATCCTCGTTAATACCTCGCTCTTTACACTAAATCTTAACTTGTGTCCCAATTCTTTAAGAATGACCCCTGAATCAGAAAGGCCGTAGAATAAATAGTTGAAATTACTAAAAATACTTTAGCAAAAAGAGCGAGGTATTTATCTCCTCCTAAATACCTCGCTTTTTATGCTCAAGTATTTTTAGAACCCCTCATATGCGTAATAATCTCTGTTCGTTTTAAGTTTCAATGCTACTCCTTCCTTTCATTTGAAAAAACGTTTTCATGTTTATTTTTCATTGTTTTCTTATAGTAATGCTAGAAAATCATACGCCCTTTTCCTTGAATTTTTCTTCCCCCATGACAGATTCCTCCTAGGAAATATCCTCCAACATAGCCCCCTCCCCTCAGCCCCCCCCAAACAAAATAAAATCCCCCTGAAAACGTCTGTACACTTCCCAATAACCATTACTATATGTAAACACTGGTCAAAGTTTGTAACTTGCAGCCCCTCCCCCAGGGATTGTGGGGGAGTAAATCATCCCCAAATACATAGTTATTATGGTTTTCGACTATGCTGAACAAAATGGCTATCTCAAAATTTTGATCCGTTGACTTTGGGAAAAAAGAGCGTGGGAGGGGGCCTAGATGCCCTCCAATTTTTTTGGTCACTTAAAAAGGGCACTAGAACTTTTCATTTCCGTTAGAATGAGCCCTCTCGCGACATTCTAGGACCACTTGGTCGATACGATGATCCCTGGGAAAAAAGAAAAAAAAAATAAATAAAAATAAATAAACACGCACCCGTGATTTGTCTTCTGGCAAAAAATACAAAATTCCACATTTTTGTAGATAGGAGCTTGAAATTTCTACAGTAGGGTTCTCTGATACGCTGAATCTGATGGTGTGATTTTCGTTAAGATTCTATGACTTTTAGGGGGTGTTTCCCCCCATTTTCTCAAATAAGGCAAATTTTCTCAGGCTCCTAACTTTTGATGGGTAAGACTAAACTTGATGAAACTTATATATTTAAAATCAGCATTAAAATTCAATTCTTTTGATGTAGCTATTGATATCAAAATTCAATTTTTTTGAGTTTTGGTTACTATTGAGCCGGGTCGCTCCTTACTATAGCTCGTTACCACGAGCGGTTTGATATTAAAAAATTAAATCACATGTCAATCAACTGAATCCGGAATGTACCTTCAATTCCTTAACTGTAAGCTCTCACAAGAAAGAAGGGGGATTCCTCTAGATTGAACTCCTCTGTTCAGGAAACAAATTTTTCCTGTTGCCCAGCATTTACACAACCACAACTAGACCTACGTTGCCTGGGCAACGTGAAGTGTTGCGGCAACCTTTGTCCGGCTTTGCCGATTAAAGTGTTGCGAGAGCAACACTTTGGTTTTGTTTCTTCGCTATCGGTTAAATGCTGAAGTTGTCAGCCTATCGAAGCTTTTAAAACAGTATGTTCAAAGAAGAACGCAATCAGTAATCACATGATCACACCCCAGCGTTGAAAAAACAACAACAAAAGAATATTGAAAGAAAGGACTAAATTGACTTTGCAGCCAGTTGAACATTATCTTTTTCAATCGTAGACATCGTAACGGATGAAAACTAGGAACAATATCTTGTATAATCTAGTTGGTATTACTTATAAAACTATCCGGAGCTTTTCAGGATCAAAATACCATAGATGACATTCTATTAATTATTACGAAACTACCTCATTGTCTTGTATTATCGTTTGTACCCGTTGCGTAACATCTTAATTCTAGGTTACAGTGATTGATAGACCATCGATATGAACTTTCTTACCGACAGATTTACAGGGATCGAATACAATGTGCACCAATTTGGACAAATTTCTAGCCTAAAGTGAACCGATTTTTACTTACAAGTCCCTCTCCCGAGATAGACATCAAGTTCAACCGGAAACAAATAATGGGTACACCAACAAGCAAAAGTTGCAAACTCCTCATCTCTGAAAATGATTGTAACCTAACAGCCGATTATTACTTACTAGGCCCCTAAATGTCACTTTGCAGCCGGTTGAACTTTATCCTTTTCAATCGTAGACATCGTGACGGATGGAAACTTGGAACATCATCTTATGTAATCTAGTTGGTATTATAAAGCTATCTGTAACTTTTCAGGATCAAAATACCATCAGGGACCCATAAATTTCCTGTAATGACTCGTCATCCAGGATCGCTTATTATTGGATGGCGAGTCATTACAGGAAATTTATGGGTCCCTGATTCCATAGATGTGTACCAATTTGCACAAATTTGTAGACCCTCGTGAGCCTCCTCTAGCAACCGATTCTTACTTACAAGTCCCTCTCCCGGGATATACATCCAAGTTCACCGGAGACAAATAATGGGTACACCAACTAGCAAAAGTTCCAAACTCTTGTCGCTGAAGTCATTGTAGCCTAACAGCCGATTATTACTTACAACTCCCCTACATGTCTTACAATCGGGAACCAAGTTGTTCTTACCATCAATTACACCAGAAACAGATAATAGGTACACCAATCAGCAAAAGTTGCAAACCCCTCATTGCCAAAGATGATTATAAGCTAATAATCGACTGTTGCTTGAAAGTCCCCTACATATCTCACAATTGGTATCGGCCTATTTTTGGTTCAAGTGTGTACCTTACCACTGAAGTTGTCAACCCCTTGAAACTTTCAAACTGGTGTATGTCATGAAGGAATTTTTGTAACAGAAAATGGATGATCAGCTCATCAAGGTCTATCGATTGTCATTGAAAAAAAAATTCTATCTGTCTTAGTTCAAAAGTTGACTTTTTTGCCGGAGGCCAACTTTCTAACACCACCACTTAGAAAGGAGCAAAGGATAAGCTCTAATTTCTTTAGCAATGAGAGAACTTTTAAAGTTTAAGAGGTATATCTGATACCATTTCTCTATTGCAATCCCAAGTAGAAAAAAAAGAATGGTAAAGTCAGCTGAAATCACGAACAGAAATGGCTAGAAACAATAGATGGCAGCACTTTCGGACCCGTGGGAAAATCGCACTTTTTTGTTTCTGTAAATTTTTATATTTATCACTCAGAGAAGATATATTGGCTGTGGGGCCGGGGAGCTACCGCATATATTTAACACTTATAGATTTTAAGCCATCTTCAATTTGAAAATGGTGCCTGCCTGCTTGCCTGCTAGAACAGAGCTTTCCACTCGAAAGCAGAAACATGGTTTGATGAAACGAAAGCTTGGCTGCACAACTTCAGATACTCCTCTCTGACATAGGCTATATAACTCCACTTCACTTCGCACACCATAGGCTCTGGCTCGAGGACAAGCAAAAACCATCCTTTTTGGCCCCAGGCAAGAGTTCTACGGAGCTTTCCAAAATGTAATGTCATATTCATCAATCCGGCCTGAGGTCCACACTTTCCGTAAAAACCGCACAGGTTAGACCCTTACCAGTTTCCAGGAATAAGCTGAGATCGGCGGCATAGGAAAAAAAAAAAAAAAAAAAACGGGACAAAACCAAAGTGTTGCTCTCGCAACACAATGAGAAGAAAGTTTAGCTTGCGGAATAACTAAGGCATGAGGACCCTTCTGTCGAAGCACCGAGTGTATGATGGATTTCTTTTGTAGAGGTGAACAAGACTAAATGTTGACTATTGGATTGTTAGTTATATCAATCTGTTTTTTAATAATTATATATTGCTGATTAGACATTATTACTCAAACTGAAGAAGGACCTGAAATCCTTGAGGGTAAGACAATGTATTATTTCCCCCTTATAATGAAATAACGAAATAATGGAATTCTGTAAAAAAGATAACGGGTTTGACGTAAGAGAGACTTAAGAAACTTTGAACATTTCAAATAGTTAGCTTTTAACTTCTGTCAATATTTTTTCCTACAGATATTCAAAATGTATAAAGCATATGAAATACTGGATATGTTCAAAAATAATTAGCTGATTTACAACTGACTCGAGAGTATATACAAGAGGTTGAATTACGCCTAGGACAATAATGATAGTTCTAAAAACTCTAGTCGATAGCTAACTAGAATTTTTTTTCTGGTCTTAGGTTCTTATAAATGTTCAAATGAAACTTTATTCAACATTTTACGGAAACTGGAGGTTTTATAGAAGCTGAGCTTTATCTCGATTATAGTCTAGCTCTTCTGAGCATTTAGTCTTAGCAGACTAAATGCCTGTCTTAATAGTATTTTTAATAACAATAACTTAGTACGAATCAAGACAGACTATTCTTTTAAATTTTTGCTCAGTTACAGACGTCATTCAACCATTAAGCTTTAATTTTTTAATGATGCACCGTTAGGTCTTGGTCCATTCCGCCGTCTTATCCGTCTCTTCCCATAATAAGGTTCATTTTTCATGTTTTTGTTTATAGGTCTTTTTTGATGATTCTTGTGTCTACTTATTTTGTGTTTTTACGTTTTTCGTGTTTTTTAATAATTTTCCCCCTTTCTTTTTATTACTGCACTTTTGTAAAATAGTGAGTAAAAAATAAGTTAGTTTTATTATAGCGTTTTTGTCTAAGTTCCATGATTTTTTCCATGGCTGGAAAATCATATGATAAAACCTTTGGTTAAACGGGAGCCAAGTATTAGCAGTTCTACATTGAAAATTAATACTTTAGTCTTAACGGACATACGCTGAAGAATTCAGTTCTTATCTAGAATATTTGTTGCAGGCTCTGTACCTGTAAATTTTGCTATTATGCGTACTCAAACCCCTAAAACTCATATTTTTATAGATTATCTAAATCACACCCGAAGTTCTTGTAATCCCCACTTGGTAACAGTTTAAATGTATTAACAATAGTGAAAAATCCCATGCGTTCTATTAAGGATTTTTGTCACGCACGAGTCTAGACCTCTCTTCATGACTCCACTTTGCGCGCGCACAAAGACAAATTATCAGCACATAGACTGCCAACTTGCCAAGTAGCCACTGAAACAATTACTGTGGTGCAAAGGAATTTTTTTCCACAGGCTTTGATCTGTCCTGTTTCTAAAGAAACGTTTCGCTACTGTTATATATTTATACAGTGCCCTTGGATTCAGATATTTAGTTTATGTTGCACGAAAAGTCAAGCTTAGAAACTCTCAAAGACGATTAACCATCAAATTCAAGATCACATTAATACACTTGAATAACATTACATAAATAAATATTGACTAAACAAAACAAGCAATATTCTATTACGTATAACGAAGGAGTGTATCCATGAGAGGAGAAGATTCGTTCTTTTGGGAAGCTCCTAAAAAATACTTTGAAAGCACACACCCACACTCAAACAAAAATACTGGATGTGAAAGTGTGGTAAAGCATGAAGTTCTACAAAAACAGAATTCTCAAGGCAGATATAACTAAGGGTTTTTAGAAAATCTTATCACACAATAGGTTTTTAGAAAAACCTACATTTATCTTGAGATTATAGGCTTAGATTAAAGTCCGGATTCAATTAGCAAACCTACTCCAAAAACTATCGCTTTTATTTAAAATGATTTGCCATAAATTGCAAGCTTTCATGCCCTTTAAATGTTTATAATCATGTATTTTCCCTGTCTATATGTTGATTAGTTAATCATTACGCTTACAAGTTAAGGGAACATTACCTTTCTCATTTGAAGAGGGCAAGGGGAAGTTATAACCATCGATATGTTTGAGCTTTGGCGAAAGCAAGCTATAACTGGCGCAAAAGATGAATCTGATTTGACTAGTAGGGCAAATAAAGCTAATGACCGACATCCATCCGTAATAAATTTGGCAAACACAGACATAAAAATTTGAACTTATATGTTTAAGAACTAACACGCACCCTCTATCCTTAGCCATGCCAAACTATTATAGAAAATTTCTACAATACTACTTGCGGTTATGTGAAGTCATTTATTAGTTATTCGTAAATTAACAAACAATATCGAAGGCGTCTGATAAGAATAAACGAAAGGTAAATTTAAACTGCCAAAATTGCATCACTAAATTCAACGCAATCTTCTGTCCTTATTCATAATTGGTGGGGGGAAAAAAATCAAGTGCACGAACAAAAGCTACAGCAGTAACAAAAGAAACATGTTGAAAGTACAGTCTATGCAAAAGACTATGCAAGAACTAGAGAAAATTCAATTTTATGGAACTATGAAAGGTTGTCTTATTGAATTTAGTAGTGTACTAAATGTATGTTCTGGGCCACTCATCAAATCAATTAAGTTTACCTCCTCAATCGAATTTACACCATTTTAAATGAAAATCTGCAACATTTTAACAATTTCCCTCATAACTTTTAACATCTAAAAAGGTCTTTTGAAATAACAATGTAGTACAAACTTTACTTATATCAAATATTTATATATATACTACTATATTTTATATACTGCTGATATAGTTTGATATTTAAAGGATGGGTTGATATATCATGTTAATGTCAATATTTAAATAATTTCTAGTTATTTTTATTTTTCATTAGGCGAGGATTTTATTAGATAATTTTTCTGAATCGGAAACAATTTGTAGATTAACATGTCATTTATGATCAATGAAATCCATGTATGGTTTTCTTTCTGAAAATATAGCGCAGTAAACGTTGTATGGATTCTCAGGCCTGCCATCTAGCAAAAGTTTAATTTCTGTATCAACAGTTGATCTAGATGCATAAATATTAGGTTCATGTTTTGAGACATCAAAACTAAACAATGGTTATACTATTTTAAAGTCATTGTAATTAACAATTATTTCACCATCATCGTTTCGATGTTTGTATCCTAAATGTAAAAATCTTTGATATGCATCAGAATAATCCTCATTATTCTTATTAAAATCACGTTTCAAATCTACTTGTGGATATTTATATCCATTCACTCTCACTTCAATTCTATTCATATGACCAAATACCATATTATTTTGTGAAGCGTTATCACCTTTTTCTGTTTTCTGTAATACTGTAACAACTTTAATTGTATTATATCCTTTAGAAACCACTCTCCATGTCAATTATTTGTCATTTTGATTATCACTTTTAAGTATTGCACGCTTCCCATCAATATCCAAATGAATTCTTTTTATCTAATATTCCATCTAACTCATTTCTAATGAATAAACAAAGATTTAAGGTTGGTATAATCCAAGATAAATACATTATGTCTACTTTTTCCATCCCTCAGGAGCGAGTGAGAAGAAATACAAGGAAACCAATCTGATCATGTGACCCTGAACCAAAAATCGTGAAAAATAAAGCCAAATTGCAGCTGCGGATTGATAATGGTCGACAACTATCCGGAAATGTGTTTGAAATAAAGCAAAAAACTGAACATACATTTAAAAAACGTCTGTGATCAAGCCGATATAAAGGGTTAGATTGTCTTACCAACAAGAAAGAATGCGAAAAAGTTATTAATTCATTTAAATTATATAATTCAGTGAATCGTAATTGCTTCATCTCCCCAGCTGTGTGGTCTGACCACTATTCAGTTATGTTTTCCAAAGTGAATTATGCAGTGCATGCATTTTACTCAAAATTGCTTGATTCGGTTCTACCGTCTTCCTTGACTCGGGCACAAGTTCTAACCGTTTCTGTTAATGCTGTAATTGCATCTGTTATGAAATTGAAATCAAGCTCTGTTGATGTTGACGGAATCAGTGTTTATGATCTTCCGTCTTTGTTTTTCCATTTACAGTTGCTTTTCCAAATTTGTAGGGCGGAGTACTTTCTCCAGGTATTTTTAAATTCTGACTCCTAGTATTCTTGAGAATATTTCTTCTATGTGTTTTGTTGGGCTAACAGTTCATACCTTGTTTATGCTGATGATATTCTTCTAATTAGCCGGTCTAAACTCAGACTATCGCAGATGCTTCATGAAGTTTCTTATTTTTTTTTACTAAAATCGGTCTTTCGCTCAACGTTGGTAAATGTGAGTATCTTTCTTTCAGTCACTTACTGCTAGTGTCCTGGTTTGGGCTTTAGCTGTTTTGGAAACTATGCTAGCGTGGTGAGTTTTTTTTATTATGGTGGTTGTGAACTTGTAGATAAGTTACTGGAGATTATAAATAGCATTTTGAAATAAGGGAAGTATTGTTAATTGTAGGAATACTTTTACTAAGCCCATCTACAAGAAATGTGACAAGAGTGGCTGTAGTAATTATGGAGGCATTAGCCTAATTTCTGTAGGGAGCAAATTAATTCCTTTAATAATACATTTTAGACTGAGATCTGTGGGTAATATTTTTAGAGATGAACAGTGTGGTTTGAATTAAGAGAGAGCATGCTTTGACCAAATTATCGCTCTTATATCAGTAATTGAGAAGTTCCTGAATCATTGGACTGTTTTAATCCTCACTTTTGTAGATTATGAACAAGCCTTGGATGCAGCCAATAGAAGAGCTTTAGTGGATCTCTTATCTTTTTAGGGTAAAATAGATAAATACATTAAGGTAATTAGCGCCATATACGAGAGCAATATTGCGGCGGTTAGGGTAGGAAATGAGGCTAATAGCCGGTTTCGTAGGAAATCAGGTTCTAAGCAGAGTTAGATTATATTCCCATATATATATCAATCATTTTGATGGACTTGGTCCTAGGGAATACAGCAAAGTTTATGAGAGAAGACAGAATCAATTGGGACAGTAGAACCTTCCTGAGATTGGATTGTATTGATGGATTTAGTGTCCTAGATGAAAAGCTTAACAAAATGAATTATTTTTTTATGTTTTGAGAGCCCGTGGTGCAAAAATAGGCTTGAAAACCAATTTTAAGAAGACTAAGTTGCTTAAACTGGGAAAAAGTGAAGGTGAAGAAGTTATGCTGATTAGTGAGAAGATCGATCAAGTTGATGGATTCACGTATTTAGCTAGTATTATCAGCAGAGATCGTGGGTGTAATGAATATGTTTAAAGTAGAATTGTAGAGGCTCAGGGTGTTTTCGTAACAGTTGAAGAAAAGTTTTGAATAATTGGAAGATAAGTGTGCAAACCGGGATTAAAATACTTAAAGTCACACTGATGAAAATGACTAAGTATGGTTCCGAAACAGGTGTTTCAAAAGATGGGAGGGGATTCTTTGGGTGTTTTCAGAGGAAATGTCTATGGATACTAATAGGTAGCGCTCTGACTGTCTTTCAGTCATAAGGAGGTACGTAAAACGTGGTTCTATCTGCTTTCTAGGGCTATAGTGAGAGGAAGATTGAGCTGGCTAAGACGTGTTCCAAAGATGAAGAATGACAGATTGCCAAAGAGCGTCCATCAAGGGCCAAATGAAAAGTAGGTCATCCCAAAACTGGGTGAAGCGTAAAGTCGTAAGGAAGGATTTAAGGGAAATTAGAGCTTCACTTAAGGGTATATCAAGGGGAGTTTTGAGGTTAAATTTATCGGTGGTGTCGGTGGCCAAATTTGCTTTGTCGGTGGCCAAATCGTCATTTTTATGTAGTATATTACCTGCGTACGTAAAGACATTAGGAAAACATGGCAAGTAATCAATTCTTTTATCAGGCCATCTTATCGGCTTCTCTCTGTTCCTTCAATTGTTTTGATTGAGGGTAAAATCGTAGAGGGCGAGCTAAAAGTTTAAGATGTTCATGCTTCTTAGTTTCCCAATATTGGGAAAACTACAGCCTCTACTCTAAGTTCTTCTTCTTTTCTAAATGATTATAGGTCTTATCTTGGACCACCTTGTATCGTCTTAAACGAGTAGCTTATGAGTCTATGTCTAAGGTTGAAATAGCCAGAATTGTCAATGTTTTGAAAGGCTCTTAATCTTCAGGCCCAGGCCGTGTTTCTACTAAGCTTGTCAAGTTCATGCTTCCTGTCATTGTTTCTACTCTTGAGAAACATTCCAATATTACTTTTGAAAATTGTGTCTTCCCAAGTGCTTCAAAGCGTGCTTGCGTTCTTATTTTTATAAGGTAGTCCACGGAATGATCTAGTAAATTATCGTCTTATATTTCTGATCAGTGTTGTCTAAATTGTTTGAAAAGGCTATGCTTTCTTGACTTCTTAATTTTCTTAATTCTAAACCTTTTTTCTCATGATTCTCGGTTTGGGTTTAGGGCAAAGCACCCAACTGAGCACGCTCGTGCAACTCTCTTGAATTATTTACATACATCTCTTTACTCTGGTCTGACGCTTGCTGATTTTTTTTTCAATATATAAAAAGCAATTGACACAATAACAGACAAGATTCTTCTTTGGAAACTATCGTTTATTATTGGAATGACTATCCTTATATTGGAATACGAAAGAATGCTTATTCTTGGTTTTTATTCATGTAGTAACCTCAGTTAATCTGCTGTTTTCCGAAATAGATTGTGGCGTTCAGCAGGGATCTTTGATTGGGCCCGGACCCAGATCTACTGATTCAAATTCAGTATATATATATATATATATATATATATATATATATATATATATATATATATATATATATATATATATATATATATATATATATATATATATATATATATATATATATATATATATATATATATATATATATATATATCAAGAGCAAGGCAAAACTCTGTGTCTAACACTTACCCAAGTGAATTTATCACAATCTGAAAGGTTGGGAGTATGAATAAAATTAGGGAAGAAATATTTACCTACAAATAATAATATTGCGCCTCCGTTTTTAAAAGGTCTGGGTTCTCTGCCTGGACCTCTGTTATAGCAATTACATCAATTTTGTGTAATTGAGAGAGGGCCTCTAGTTCGGTCAGTTTTTCGAAATTCAGGCTTTCAGCATTCGTAACAAGGAACTTGATGAAAAGTAAAACAGTTACTAAAACGACCAGTTGTTTTTTTGCTGGTTGTAGGAGTTCGAATGGAGTGAGAGGAACTTGGGTCGGGGGAAGGAGAGCACTCTTTTTCAACGGGAATATTATTAGCTTGGCTGGGAATCGCAGCGGAATAGAGAAGATCAATTAAACGGCTATTACCTGGTAATTGCCATGGTGGGAATGGTGATTCAGGTCCGTCGAGAAATCGCTGGTTTGTTTTAGAGTAGGGAGGAGGAGGGTATAGGGCAGCACACTGTAATTGGTGAGGAAATAAGATTTCTGTGTGCGGGAGGGGGAGGAGGTATTCACTTTAAATGGGCATAATTGCTGAACTACTGAATTTGTTCCTGATCCATTGTTGATGTCAGATAAATATTTTTTATTAGTTTCAACCTAGAAATGATCTCTCTCTAGAAGCAATGCTTGAAGGAATTGTTAAGAATGTTTCACAATTAAAAAAAAAATATGTTCATATTTATAGGTCCCGAGGCTTCTGGAGACTTTCATTTTAATGAGGTCAATATAACGCTCGAGGGAAAGATATTCAAAAAGCAAGATGTTCATTTGTATGGCAGTGTGGAACCCTTTCAAACGCGGGGCTCAAGTGGGCCCAGACACCTTTTATTTGGCTCTAATTGAGCCGATCCTCTTTTTCATTTCAATTAATAGCCTTATAAATTGTGTTGAAATCTAAAACCTACCACATGCTGTCGTCTCTGTCAACTTGCATCTGTCGCTAATTGTGACAGAAATTCATCCTTCTCCGATACTTTTACTGCTTCGTGGATGACAGTATTCTTGACGCAGCCAGTAGAACTGAGTCTAATCTCTGTTAAAACATGATTACCTTTTTTGAAAGAATTATTCAATGGTTTGATGTTAATTAACTCACCTTAAATGTTGGAAAGTCATGTTTTCTTATTTTATCAAGAGTCTTGTGGGCTTGCTCTGGCTTAAACGAAATACACGTACCGAGGGGCTCCCTTAGTAGATCTAGGGATTGACGTGTTCGATTCCTAAGTATCTTGCTTGATGAATATCTTTCCTTTGAGCTTTATATTGACCTCATTAAAATGAAAGTCTCCAGAAGCCTCGGGACACTCAAGAACTTAAATACAAATTTCCAGCGTCAATTCTTAGAGTCCTATTCTACAGCGTAGTTCAGCTTTGTGTTATGTACTATCATATTATTTGGATATCAACTTTTCCCTTCTTACTGAAGCCACTTTCAAAACTATATGATAAAACAGAGACTCTTGTACAAGATACTAGTGTTCCCTACTTAATCCCATACTTGAATTGAGATCTCTTTATTTCATGTCTTGTACTTCTTTCTAGTTTTAAAGGTTACATGGCCAGCTTCCTGCTGCTCCATGTAGTAATATATCCGAGCAATTGACTTATTGTTTCCGCACTTTCAAAAACTTATAGAAAACCTTACACTCCTTCAATACGGTCTGAAATCAACCCTCTTATAGCTTGAAATAGGATCTGCAACACTCTCCCAGAGTCTGTACAGAGCTGCCACTCGTTTGGTATCTTCAACAAGTGTTTTAGAGAATTTCTTGTTAATAATTAAGTTTTCCCCGTTTTCCTCGGAGTTGGTGTCCCCGGATTGGGTCTGTTGTTTACTTGAATAGGTGGAATCTTCACAACTCCCCTGCCTAGCTTGGATTTTTTTGAGGGGGGATAGTTTAGGCTGGTGACGAGAGTGTGTTTTTGTTAAAATATTTTATTTGATGTATTTGTTTTATTTTTTGTTTCTCTCCTGTTTATTTTCTGATTAATATAATTAATTACAACTCGTATGTGTTGCTGAATTTTTCATTTATAAATTAATAATTGTTCTTATGTCTATTACCATGGATGTGTGACTTTTTTTTTTAACAATAAAGATCTATTCGTCTAATTGAAAAATGATCAGTAATTATGATCACGACGAGGAATGCACCCAATTACCTTGCTTTCAATTTCATTCGTCATCTTTTTCTACTTTAGATGGCATTGATTAGTAAATATTTAAAATATAAACACGTTAGATATTTCCAAAGTCGAAAGTCAGTAGGTCAAAAGAAATCTATTTCGTGTCTTATTTAAGTACAAAGAATATCGACCTGGTTGAATATAAAATAAATAAAGATTAGGCTTATAACATGAAGATCTAACAAGATGGACAAAAGTATTTTTGATAGCCTCTCTGATATAGGCCTAGGCTTTATCCAACTAGGTCTTGCCAGATAGGGTAAAAAATTTTACTAGCAATTTGGTGATAATATCCACCTAAACAGATAATTATGTAAATATCTTGATTCAGACATTTGCTGAGCATTCACATAATCAAGAAATAAATTTATCTCCAGAATAAGACTTTGATGCTGAATCCAAATATGACACTTGTTTCCATTGTAAATTAGGCTAGTTTTGGTAGATTTCTAGTTAATTGACTTCTTGCTATCTTGGAAAGGGTTTAGGTTAGGAAAATGAAACTTTCAGGGATGGGTCTACAGGCCAAAGTATATCCCCGAAAGGTATTTTAAACTACCCGCCTCCACTCCTTCTCCCTCTCAAGGGCCCTGAAATTTGCCTAAATGACAGGTCTATACCTATTGAAATTTTTACAAAACAACATTTTACCTTAATTTTCAGTTACTAGTTGCTTTTTCTTTGCCTTTAGTTCTGATAATACAATTCCTGTTATTTGGGTAGAATTTTGAGCCATATCAATATTTTTTTTTTCAAAATTTAGGAAATGTATTTGCATATCTTTAAAACCTTATGAAATGGAATTGAGCAAAGTTGTGAAGCTGAAATGATTTTGTTGTACTTCAATTAAGCAGAAGATCTATTTTCCAAGGTTTTGCTTTTATAGTACACACATTTTTAAAGGTCATCAAAGGTCAGGGCCCTCTAGAGGGAGAAGGAGTAGAGATAGTTGCTTTAAAATACCTTCCTGGGACATACTTTAGTCTGTAGATTCATCCCTGAAAGTTTCATTTTCCTAACCTAAACTGTTTCTGAGATAGCAAGAAGTCAATTAACTAGAATTTTACCCTAGTTTTAATTAAAATTGAATTTACCATGGAAACAAATGTCATTTAGGTTCAGGATGTAATTCTGATTCTAGAGTAAGCTTGTTTCTTAGCTATCTGAGTACTCTATTAATCAAGATACTCACAATTAGGCTAATTAATTCTTGTAGGTACACTGCAATTCTTTAACTAGCCTAGGTGGATAACAAGGTACCTTAACCTTTCTGGTGTATATATTTTACTAGATAGATTATAAATTCTTAATAAAAGTATCCTTTGAATCAAAGGTTTATATTGAATCCAAATTTAAGGTTAATTTGTGTCAAAAATAATGATTAGGCCTATGATTGATGTGGTAAAAATGAATTTGGAATCATTATCAAATAGTAAGTTTTTGATGTTGATTTCAAATTTAAAGTTCATTTCTAATACAAATAAGTTCTGTATTTGAATCAGTATCATCTTCTGATTATAAAGATAGGCTCTGTCAATTTCTTAGCTATTTTATTAATGAGCTAATCAGCAAATTTAACAAAATTTTAAAGCAAAATGGTGCAAATAGGCTATACAATTGGCAATATAGGCTAATTAATCCATGGTAAATTCAATTTTAATTAAAACTAGGGTAAAATTCTAGTTAATTGACTATATACCCAAATAGGCTATACAATTGCCAAACTATGGAATAAAACCCTTAGTCTACATTGATTTAGGATAAAAATAAATCTATTCATCTATTTTCAAACAGTTTCAAAACTCTCGATAAGGGATTTTCTTGCCTGGGAAGGTAGATAGATGTTGTGGAGTTAGAAGAACAAAACTTTTAGGAATGATTTTTGGAGCCTAAATGATATCCTGGAAGATATATCCAAGCTTTTATCTATACTATTCCCTAGTTGTAAGCCTTGAGAAATTCATAAATTGACAAATCTTTATCTATATAAAAGAATAACTTTTATTTCTACAGTTCAAAGTTCACCAAATGTCAATGCTTGTTAGAGGAGTAGATAGTAGAGGAAGATGTTTCCAAAAAACTTCTTAGGGTATGATTTACATCTGGAGCCTTATGCCTCTATTTCTTATCTCCAGGCCTCTAACTTTCTTAAATTTATGGTACATGACCATATCTAATAGAAAATACAACTATTAAATTCTGATTTTAATACTGTTTCTAAATATCATGGTCACTTTTCTAACAATCATGGAGATAGCTTGAGTATTTTTATTGGGGAGGTATGAGGGGTCTACATCCAGATAGTCAATAAACTTGGGCTATCCTTCAGGGGAAAGCAGTGGTGTTTCTTGCCTCTTCAAATAGCCTATACTTATAGTAAGTATTAAATATTACTATAAGTAAGTAACTTACTGCCAACTATGACCTATACTTCATTTTAACAAAGATAAAAAAAAAACAACTACAAAATGATTATAAATGTTAGATTCTGCTCTTAATTTTCCCCCATTGATATAGGGGAAAATCAATTTTTTTTTTGGAAGGGGGCTATCACAAGTATGAGCCAGAGCTGAGATTGGACCATTAATTAGATCACATGTGTTAATTAATTTGGTCAAATTTGAGTGGCTTTTATTACTGTCTTTGCTTTCTGTTATTTTGTTACTATAAGAAGATGTGATGGGAATCAAATCCCTTTTAAATACCTTCTTCTTCTTGTTCCATTTTCCGCTGCTTTTAAAAGTTGGTTCTGAGTCAAAGAAAGAAAGTAATGAACAATTCCCCTTATTGGTTTTATTAGTGTGTTTTCACTAAATGAAATTGAGACAAATTTTATTCTTAATAACTTTAAAACAAATCAAAGTTGGGAGCTGGACAAAGTTGTTTTTTACAGAACTTGTTAAGGAAGCAAAAGTTTTGCCACCTTGCATTGCTAAGCCTAGGGATGTGCTTATTCTGGATTAATATTTTACAGATTATACAGTAGCCCAGCTGTCCTGATCCTGGGTTCACATGCACATGTGCTCTTTCACTTGATGGGGTATGTATCAAGTGGTTAAAACGTAAATATAGCCTGTTCTGTCCCTAATTCTTCAATTGGACATTATTTTCCAAACAATATCATAGAAAAGCTACTATTTAGCAAAAATATTACATGGTTTAAATCAAAACCATTACAGTGTACAGAAATAAACAATGCACATGCATCAAGCAAACATAGTGTAAGTAGCGGACTCAGTTTTTTATTAAAATTGTCAGTAGTGAGTTGCTGCAGACATCAGTGCTGTACTATTAACAAGCTTTCATGTGGGTGTTGGCAAGCTTAATAAGCTTGTTTTTTTGCCAGCTTTACTGTTTGTATCAAAGTGCATATCCCCCTTACTTCCTTCAACTCCCATACCCATCATAGGTGACTAAATCTTGCAGTTGAACTACCCACTATCATTAACTGGATGCATTGCATCATTCAGCTGCATCTGATTTGACAATGATGTATTAGCAACTTAAAAAGTATGTCCTTTAAATTTCTATTGTTGAAACCTTAGACAGGAAAATTACAAACACCATCATTAAACTTAAAAACAAAAACACTTTTTACATGGGCAGTAGTGATATGTTCTCATATTTTTATTTCTATTATTTTTATTCTTATATCTGATTATTTTTTTCTTAATATATTAAACTTGATAAAGCTGTCATAGAGTTCCATATGGTACACTGGAAGTGCAATTTGGGTGACATTTTCGAAAAGGAAGAGCTGGGCTGGACATGTGGACGTTACTGAGAGCTAGTTATGGACTCGTTTAGAAAATAATTTTCATATTTAATTGCTCTTTATAAATTTGACTTAATAAGGCAATCTCAAAGTACCACAAGGCACCCAAAATGTGCACTTTTGATTGTTGTTTAATTTCTTTTTAATAACAAAAACAGTGTCGTCAAATGAAAAAAATTGGCAGGCAAATTCCACTCCACCCCAGTGGAATTTCTCCTCCATAGAGAATCCCCCCAGGAAATTTTTCTTGCATTTGAAATAACAACAGTCTTGTTGATTTGAAGGGTTCCCAAAAAAGATGTGTGAATTAATAACTTCCTTGTTGAGTATTGTTTGATTAAGAATATCCAGAAAATCTAAACAGTCCTTGATAGCAATGCAATAGAAACCTTACATAAATTAAAAGTTGCCAGGGATGCCAATGGGATGGGAAAAATTGTACTTAAAGTTTGAAAATTACCTTTCCCTTGTGTTTAAAGTTCCCTTCATGAAGCAAAGCGTGGTCTTGTAGTGCTGCATGGTAAAACTTGTAACAATAGATAGAGTATAATAATAATAATAATTTATTTGTGACCCACTTGAAACAGCAGAGTATAAAAACAAACAAACAGAAAAAAAATAACTTCTGATAACACATTAAATTATTGTATGGGTTGGTACTGCTTGTAAGTGAGAATAAATTTCTAATTTGTGAGAAAAATATACATTTATTGTTTGAATTCACTTTATCCTACTTGCAGCTGGTATTTATTGCAGCATGCTGATTCAGAGATAAATGTTACACAAATATAGCTGACCTTACTTAAAATGTGACTGATACCAATAATAATCATCAGTACATTCATATCAATTCCTTTTGTGGAGCTGGTTAAAAGAAATATTTGGAAACGAGAAAACAGCAAAAAGTCAGCATGGTGTTGCACATAGATGGACTTGACATTTATGGGTAGTATTTGAATCCGAAACTCAAGGAATATGACCACCTATTTACTTGATGATTGGGTTTAGAAGGTGTAATATTTGTATAAATGTTAATGTGGAACATATTTGGAAGTGTAATTGACCCCAGTTTTTTTGTGTTGTTATTTTAAGACAGGGATGGAATAACTAATAAATAATTATCTGCTCAAAGTAAAGAACTAAGTTAAAACTTAGAAAAAGTAACAGTTTTAATGTTCTCAAAAATATGTGGGGGAGGGGGCAACTGCCCCCCCCCCAAGTTTTCAGAATTTTGTAGCATTTCCTCCTAGAGAAGCCAACCAATAGAGCTGTGTTGTTACTAAGAAAACACTAAAATTAGGAAGTTCCTACTTTATAATAAGCAACATGTTACTGTTGGTCAGATTATCATGTTTCCTTCAATTATTATTCATATTTTTAAATCATTGTTAAATAATATTTTTAACAAACAATTCTAGTGCAATCGCTTATGTGAAATGCTTTTCAAGGGTCAAGAATGCAAGAACTCTGTCAACAAAGAAACATATGATGTATCACAAGACAGAAAATATTGAAAAACTGTATTATCCGGGACTATATGTGGGACCATCTTGGGGCGAGGTGCATTTTCAGAAAAGGAACTGTGATATTTAGAAATAGTATAATGTACTGTCAACTCCATGTTCGTCAACAAAAATAAGTGTAGGGTCGTCCATTACTTTCGCAAAGTAGATCAAAGTAACCATTACCATCTTGCTGGAAATTTAATTTTACCTGTTGAAAATGTCCATGACCTTGGTGTTCATTTTGATTCTAGTCTTAGGTTTGAAAGGCATGTCTCTGAAGTAACTCGTAAGGCAAACTATCAGCTATTATGTCTCAAACGCAATTTGCGCAAGTTTAATCTCTGTTCGTTCATTGCCGTTTATAAGTCGATAGTTCAACCTCTACTTGACTAAAATTCGTCAGTATAGTTTGCATAGAATTAAAAAGACAGACCAAGGGTTGAAAAAATACAGCAAAGAGCAGCTAAGCTTGTACCATACTCGAAACATTTGCAATATGAAAATAGACTGCGCAGGCTATGATTACCAAGTCTTAAATTCCAAAGTAATTGAGCAGACATTATTAACACATTCCATATAATCAAAGGCATTGATAATATAAGTGCATCATAGTTCTTCACATTTAACAGGAACCGTTATCACCAACATAAATTGTACCCTTCACTTTCAAAAAGGAAAATAGGCCATTCATTTTACAGCAGGGTATAGAAGCCATGGAATGACCTTGCACCTGAAAAATTTTTAATAGATAATATGAACGCATTCAAGGCAAAACTAGCAGAAAAATATTTTCACAGTAAATCATTTATAGAATTATTTGTGTGTGTTTGTTGTAGTTGTTTACCAAGTCATTTTTTTTCAGAAATTACTATTGCCAGTGGCAGTGAAATAAACGTGGACAATAGGCTCATAGTTTTAAGCTTAATGTAGAGTTGAGGGTGAATTTGTATTAGTGGGCAAATAAGAATACCACTATTAGATTCCTTATTTTATGCTCTTTCCATGTATCATGGTTGTTTTTGTGAATGTACCCATCTTCTGATAGACGTTGCTATAACCCTAGGATATATACAAAACTAAAAGAAAATGCTAAAACTATGAAATCTTTGCCTTTAACGTACAACATATTTCTATTAATTAGATCATCAAGCTCCCTTCCATTCCCATCTAATTTTGTGAAATACTAACCACAGAAGAATGGTCCCCTTGATCATACCTATCTCTGATCACCCTTACCAAGTGGGCTTATATTGCATCTATCATAGCACTTTCCTAGTTGGAAGGCATGTCACCCAGCTATAAACACAGTCATAACCGTCTTTTCTCATATTGTTTGTGTACTGTGTTTTAATCACCATCTCAACAACAGGATCAAACAGATCCAACATTGGACCTTATTTCACTCCTGAGTGCAAATTAATGAAATATTGGATATTCAGCAGATCTTAAATTCTTTTCCAATTACATAGGTAAAACATTTTTAACAAGTTAAGAAACCCATATACAAAGAAATACGAAGTATTGAGATATCTAAAACAATGCGATAATATATAATTTAGGGTAGAAATGTAAGTAGAATTTTTTTTTTACAGTTAAGGAAAGAGCACAGCAATCAGAAAAAATCAGCATAAAATGATAAATAACTGAAGCTCTGCTTTTTTTCCAAGCCCAGTTGATTTGTTTGGGTCTATAATACTACAATAATACTCTTAAACATCACTGTAATGTAATCACTGCAGTGTATGGTAAACCAAACATAAATTGAACTGTCACTTAAAGTTTCCTATTAGGTGGATTGATTGCCTCTTTATGATTTATAAAACTGAGAAGTGAAGGGGCTGATGATTTGGATACTTCTCAATTGTTGGTCAAAGGGTGAACATTTGTTTGATCTCCTCTCCTCTGAAAAGGGCAGTTCTTCTCTTAAATTTTGCCTACAGAATAGCTTAGTCTAATATTTATACTGATTAATTTGCTTCCTACAGATATCTAGCTTTGTAACTATCAAGCTCACTTGGATCGCCTGTCTTATTAGTGGGTTTAATTTAAGTTTTCCCTAATATCATTAGGTACTTTCTCTTTTTCAAAAATCATATTTGTAATTGTCAGTAACTTATCTCCAACATCAAAGCCACCTTGTTACAAAAATTATTTACCTTCATGTCAGCAGCTAAGGTCTTGCATTTTTCAAACTTTTTAGTAGTCTCTCCAACCCCTTCTCACAAGATAGATTGTGATTCTTTCTCCAACCCCTTCTCACAAGATAGATTGTGATTCTTTCTCTTTCAGATTTTAATTTTTTTATTGTTCTTTCTAAATAATTTTCTACCCATGGTGTCAATTGATTTTTTTTTTCGGGAGGGGGAAAAAGGCACTTGTTAATAACAGGCGGGGGGGGGGCAAATTTGTCTCTTTTTTTTCTATGAAAATACTGAAACGGGTATTTTTTTTTAGATGAGGAGTTAAGTATTACTGTGTTGTGTCATTTTGGCCTAAGGAAACACAGCAAAAGCTATGTTAGAATATGCTATCAAATGGGAAGGTAAATCTCTCCTAAAGTTGGATACTGCCAATGGTTTGGAATCCTAGATTTATGGATATGAGGGAACTTGGGAAAGTTTTGAGAGTTCTTGGGCCAAGAAAAGGTTTGGGAATTAACATTAACAAGGCTAACTGGCTTAGACTAGGAATGAACAAGGATGGGAATAGCATGGTTGTAATTTGCTATGGGGTAGGGGATAACTGCCCTATCCACACCCAATTTCGCCCCCTCCCCACGACCTCAGTTTGCCCCCAGCTGAAATTTAGTTTCTGCAAAAAATGTTGCCAAAATTAAGATAAGCCTGCATAATGCAAGTATCCAGAGAAACAGGTAATTTTTCTTTAATGTATCTTTGCCTTCATGATAATATACAACTCATTTTTCAGTTTTTTCCTCTGTAATTTCCACTTAATTTTGGAAAATTGCTTCCAACTTCCCCCCCCCCAGGATTTTGAAGAAATTACACCTTTGGGGAACAGAGAATGCAAGAGTACAAGAGAATCAATCTAGTGAAAAACTTTACTTGCCTGGGTAAACAAGATAGGTCTAAGATTCAACCAAAAACAATCGATAAATGCAGTGACAAATCCCAAAAAGACTCCAAGATCTCAATTATTTGTAAATGGTGGATATAATCAAAATAAAAAAATTGATTAGGCTATGTGCAGGTTTCTGTTTCTAGTTCCAATGGAAAGCATGACATTCATGAAGAATGTGGAGACAGGTCTTAAGAAAGGATTTAAAGGAAACTGGAACGTCACGGGAGGGGAGAGGGAGTGACTTCTTGAATTGATTCAGATGAAGAAGCGTGTACAGCTGTTTTGACGTCAGGTAGCTTGATGCTGCAGTGTGAAAAGTTGAGAAGAAAAAGCTAAAAAGTTGTTGGTGAGGTTTAACTTTTGATTGGATGAAAATGGACAATCAAAATGGCTCCACCAATATGAGATATTAGAGAAAACACTTTTATCCCTAGAAGAACAAACTAGAAGCAAGAAAAAAATATCTACGAGAGTTTAACAAGGCAAGAAGCAAAATAGTATTCCAATCAAATCACAGATCAGTTGGACATTATAAAGTTAGGTTTAGGCTCTTGAGAAAACCTGTCCATATTGCAACGACCCTTTTTGTGAGAAGTAAAGAACATTTTTGCGAGGAAATAATTCGAACCGAACAGATAGGATGCACTATGTGGATTTGGAAAAGATGAGAAAACGCTAAGGTCTGAGAAAAGATTCAAATGAAAGCGTGTGTTAAAGTTGGTAATATTTTGCAAGATTCTGCTTCTAAACCAGCTTGGTAACAGGTCATTTTATCATTAGAAAAATAACTGCACACCTAAAGGAAATATAGAATCATTAAGATTATTCTTTTTTGGAATGTCCCTTTTGCTATAGAAGTTTGCAAAATTAAATATATATATATTTATATATATTTTAAATAAGTGTTTTGTATTTTTGTAGGTCCCACCAACATATAGGTTTCAAATAGCCTAGTTTGGTCATAAATTTGAAGAAACATATCTGCTTAGTTCTTAGTACCAACTAAGGAAGTTTTTTGCTGAAATGGACTCAGGAGGATTTTTTTGTAACAACAAGGAATGTCGAAAGTCAATAAGTGGCCGCGCTTGGGCCACTGCTTGTAGCCATGTATTTTGTCATAGTTGTGGGTCAAAGATGCTGAATAAGATCCCTACATCGTGTCCAGCTTGCGATACGCTGCTCAGAAAACAATTTGAAGCTTTGAATCTTGATCTTGATCCTTCAGAAGAGTTCAAGTCGGTAAGCTACTGCGTACCCCAGTTCAGTTCTCTCTCTGTCTCTGTCTCTGTCTGTCTGTCTGTCTCTCTCTCTCTCTCTCTCTCTCTCTCTCTCTCTCTCTCTCTCTCTCTCTCTCTCTCTCTCTCTCTCTCTCTCTCTCTCTCTCTCTCTCTCTCTCTCTCTCTCTCTCTGTCTCTCTGTCTCTGTCTCTCTCTCTCTGTCTCCCCTCTCTCTCTCTCTCTCTCTCTCTCTCTCTCTCTCTCTCTCTCTCTCTCTCTCTCTCTCTCTCTCTCTCTCTCTCCTTTTCGCTCTCTCTTTCTCTTTTAAGCAATGGTGCATATCCTAATTTTATTTCTTTTTCTCACTTGTTGTCTATTAGATTTTTCTGCATGTTTCCCCCCCAAAATTTGGCACTAGATAAAGCTGGCTTTGTATAAGG